>NC_037671.1:95605673-95706075 GCF_003255815.1 Theropithecus gelada | reverse complement strand
TTTTGCACATTAATTTTGTATCCTGAGACTTTGCTGAAGTTGCTTATCAGCTTAAGGAGATTTTGGGCTGAGACAATGGGGTTTTCTAAATAGACAATCATGTCATCTGCAAACAGGGACAATTTGACTTCTTCTTTTCCTAACTGAATACCCCTGATTTCTTTCTCTTGCCTAATTGCCCTAGCCAGAACTTCCAACACTATCTTGAATAGGAGTGGTGAGAGAGGGCATCCCTGTCTTGTGCCAGTTTTCAAAGGGAATTTTTCCAGTTTTTGCCCATTCAGTATGATATTGGCTGTGGGTTTGTCATAAATAGCTCTTATGATTTTGAGGTACGTTCCATCAATACCGAATTTATTGAGCGTTTTTAGCATGAAGGGCTGTTGAATTTTGTCAAAAGCCTTTTCTGCATCTATTGAGATAATCATGTGGTTCTTGTCTTTGGTTCTGTTTATATGCTGGATTATGTTTATTGATTTGCGAATGTTGAACCAGCCTTGCATCCCAGGGATGAAGCCCACTTGATCATGGTGGATAAGCTTTTTGATGTGTTGTTGAATCCGGTTTGCCAGTATTTTATTGAGGATTTTTGCATCGATGTTCATCAGGGATATTGGTCTAAAATTCTCTTTTTTTGTTGTGTCTCTGCCAGGCTTTGGTATCAGGATGATGTTGGCCTCATAAAATGAGTTAGGGAGGATTCCCTCTTTTTCTATTGATTGGAATAGTTTCAGAAGGAATGGTACCAACTCCTCCTTATACCTCTGGTAGAATTCACCTGTGAATCCATCTGGTCCTGGACTTTTTTTGGTTGGTAGGCTATTAATTATTGCCTCAATTTCAGAGCCTACTATTGGTCTATTCAGGGATTCAACTTCTTCCTGGTTTAGTCTTGGAAGAGTGTAAGTGTCCAGGAAATTATCCATTTCTTCTAGGTTTTCCAGTTTATTTGCGTAGAGGTGTTTATAGTATTCTCTGATGGTAGTTTGTATTTCTGTGGGGTCGGTGGTGATATCCCCTTTATCATTTTTAATTGCGTCGATTTGATTCTTCTCTCTTTTCTTCTTTATTAGTCTTGCTAGTGGTCTGTCAATTTTGTTGATCTTTTCAAAAAACCAACTCCTGGATTCATTGATTTTTTGGAGGGTTTTTTGTGTCTCTATCTCCTTCAGTTCTGCTCTGATCTTAGTTATTTCTAGCCTTCTGCTAGCTTTCAAATGTGTTTGCTCTTGCTTCTCAAGTTCTTTTAATTGCGATGTTAGAGTGTCAATTTTTGATCTTTCCTGCTTTCTCTTGTGGGCATTTAGTGCTATAAATTTCCCTCTACACACTGCTTTAAATGTGTCCCAGAGATTCTGGTATGTTGTATCTTTGTTCTCATTGGTTTCAAAGAACATCTTTATTTCTGCCTTCATTTCATTATGTACCCAGTAGTCATTCAGGAGCAGGTTGTTCAGTTTCCATGTAGTTGAGCGGTTTTGATTGAGTTTCTTAGTCCTGAGTTCTAGTTTGATTGCACTGTGGTCTGAGAGACAGTTTGTTATAATTTCTGTTCTTGTACATTTGCTGAGGAGTGCTTTACTTCCAATTATATGGTCAATTTTGGAGTAAGTACGATGTGGTGCTGAGAAGAATGTATATTCTGTCGATTTGGGGTGGAGAGTTCTATAGATGTCTATTAGGTCTGCTTGCTGCAGAGATGAGTTCAATTCCTGGATATCCTTGTTAACTTTCTGTCTTGTTGATCTGTCTAATGTTGACAGTGGAGTGTTGAAGTCTCCCACTATTATTGTGTGGGAGTCTAAGTCTCTTCGTAATCATCATTAGACTTGCTTTATAGATCTGGGTGCTCCTGTATTGGGTGCATATATATTTAGGATAGTTAGCTCTTCCTGTTGAATTGATCCCTTTACCATTATGTAATGGCCTTCTTTGTCTCTTTTGATCTTTGATGGTTTAAAGTCTGTTTTATCAGAGACTAGGATTGCAACCCCTGCTTTTTTTTGTTCTCCATTTGCTTGGTAAATCTTCCTCCATCCCTTTATTTTGAGCCTATGTATGTCTCTGCGTGTGAGATGGGTCTCCTGAATACAGCAGACTGATGGGTCTTGACTCTTTATCCAGTTTGCCAGTCTGTGTCTTTTCATTGGAGCATTTAGTCCATTTACATTTAAGGTTAAGATTGTTATGTGTGAACTTGATCCTGCCATTATGATATTAACTGGTTATTTTGCTCGTTAGTTGATGCAGTTTCTTCCTAGCCTCGATGGTCTTTACATTTTGGCATGTTTTTGCAATGGCTGGTACCGGTTGTTCCTTTCCATGTTGAGTGCTTCCTTCAGGGTCTCTTGTAAGGCAGGCCTAGTGGTGACAAAATCTCTAAGCATTTGCTTATCTGTAAAGGATTTTATTTCTCCTTCACTTATGAAACTTAGTTTGGCTGGATATGAAATTCTGGGTTTAAAATTCTTTTCTTTAAGAATGTTGAATATTGGCCCTCACTCTCTTCTGGCTTGTAGAGTTTCTGCTGAGAGATCTGCTGTTAGTCTGATGGGCTTCCCTTTGTGGGTAACCCGACCTTTCTCTCTGGCTGCCCTTAAGATTTTTTCCTTCATTTCAACTTTGGTGAATCTGGCAATTATGTGTCTTGGAGTTGCTCTTCTCGAGGAGTATCTTTGTGGCGTTCTCTGTATTTCCTGGATTTGAATGTTGGCCTGCCCTACTAGGTTGGGGAAGTTCTCCTGGATGATATCCTGAAGAGTGTTTTCCAACTTGGTTCCATTTTCTCCCTCACTTTCAGGCACCCCAATCAGACGTAGATTTGGTCTTTTTACATAATCCCATACTTCTTGCAGGCTTTGTTCATTTCTTTTTCTTCTTTTTTCTTTTGGTTTCTCTTCTCGCTTCATTTCATTCATTTGATCCTCAATCGCTGATACTCTTTCTTCCAGTTGATCGAGTCAGTTACTGAAGCTTGTGCATTTGTCACGTATTTCTCGTGTCATGGTTTTCATCTCTTTCATTTCGTTTATGACCTTCTCTGCATTAATTACTCTAGCCGTCAATTCTTCCACTTTTTTTTCAAGATTTTTAGTTTCTTTGCGCTGGGTACGTAATTCCTCCTTTAGCTCTGAGAGATTTGATGGACTGAAGCCTTCTTCTCTCATCTCGTCAAAGTCATTCTCCGTCCAGCTTTGATCCGTTGCTGGCGATGAGCTGCGCTCCTTTGCCGGGGGAGATGCGCTCTTATTTTTTGAATTTCCAGCTTTTCTGCCCTGCTTTTTCCCCATCTTTGTGGTTTTATCTGCCTCTGGTCTTTGATGATGGTGATGTACTGATGGGGTTTTGGTGTAGGTGTCCTTCCTGTTTGATAGTTTTCCTTCTAACAGTCAGGACCCTCAGCTGTAGGTCTGTTGGAGATTGCTTGAGGTCCACTCCAGACCCTGTTTGCCTGGGTATCAGCAGCAGAGGCTGCAGAAGATAGAATATTTCTGAACAGCGAGTGTACCTGTCTGATTCTTGCTTTGGAAGCTTCCTCTCAGGGGTGTACTCCACCCTGTGAGGTGTGGGGTGTCAGACTGCCCCTAGTGGGGGATGTCTCCCAGTTAGGCTACTCAGGGGTCAGGGACCCACTTGAGCAGGCAGTCTGTCCCTTCTCAGATCTCAACCTCCGTGTTGGGAGATCCACTGCTCTCTTCAAAGCTGTCAGACAGAGTCGTTTGCATCTGCAGAGGTTTCTGCTGCTTTTTTTTGTTGTTGTTGTTGTTGTTGTTGTTGTTGTGTAGCTGTGCGCTGTCCCCAGAGGTGCAGTCTACAGAGACAGGCAGGTTTCCTTGAGCTGCTGTGAGCTCCACCCAGTTCGAGCTTCCCAGCAGCTTTGTTTACCTACTTAAGCCTCAGCAATGGCGGGCGCCCCTCCCCCAGCCTCGCTGCTGCCTTGCCGGTAGATCACAGACTGCTGTGCTAGCAATGAGGGAGGCTCCGTGGGTGTGGGACCCTCCCGGCCAGGTGTGGGATATGATCTCCTGGTGTGCCTGTTTGCTTAAAGCGCAATATTGGGGTGGGAGTTACCCGATTTTCCAGGTGTTGTGTGTCTCAGTTCCCCTGGCTAGGAAAAGGGATTCCCTTCCCCCTTGCGCTTCCCAGGTGAGGCGATGCCTCGCCCTGCTTCAGCTCTCGCTGGTCAGGCTGCAGCAGCTGACCAGCACTGATCGTCCGGCACTCCCCAGTGAGATGAACCCAGTACCTCAGTTGAAAATGCATAAATCACCGGTCTTCTGTGTCGCTCGCGCTGGGAGTTGGAGACTGGAGCTGTTCCTATTCGGCCATCTTGCTCCGCCCTTATTGTTTTTTTTATTCCCAAATATTTCCCATCTGCCATTGGTTGAATACAGGATGCAGAACTGGAGGATATGAAGGGCTGACTGTAGTTAGTAAATTCATAGATAAGGATCAATCTTATCAGAATCAAATAAATGCAAATTAAAAATGTAATGTCTTAGCTACTAAATTTATTTTCCCTAAAATTAACAATATCTAATACTAGAAGCAGCATCTTCAAAATTGGTTGTTCATCTGGCAGACTGTGGTTAAATTTCTTTTTTAGGCTTGAAGGCTTCATAATGCCCACAATATATTTATTTTCGCTCTTCTCTGGGAAAAGAAAAATTGTGACTTTTCCTATTATTCTGAAGTAATTCCCACAAAGACTTCAATACACCTTCCTCGGAAAGACATATTTTGCATCATTGCAGCAATAAGTATTCATACATTGTAAGGCTTGCAAACTTCCACTGAGAACGCATTGCTCAAAATGTTTGCCAGTTTGAGGTTTAATGACACCTCAAGTGACATTATGTGTTTGCTGTCACTCACATTTCCTAGACGAATTTTTAAGGGATGGAAAGAAATCCTCCAGGTTGTAATAGAACCCCAGTTTTGAAGGTTATTATTTTGGACCTACAAAAAAATTTATAATCAGACAGCTTAAATCAGTGTGGTAATATTTGCATGCTGTACTGTAATATTGTTTTGCATAAAGAATAAAGGGACAATGAAATAACACTTTGATTGTTTGTTCTAATACTTGAAATTTTAAAGTATTTGTTTCATTGTGTATTTTTCAAAATGCAGACATTAGGCCTGGCTTAAACAGTGATCCTGTTTTGGCAGGCACTCAATAATATTGTACATGGCACCATTCTTTGGAAAATTTTTTTGTGTAACAATAACTTAAAAATATTATGGTCCGGGCGTCGTGGCTCACGCCTGTAATCCCAACACTTTGGGAGGCCAAGGTGGGTGGAGCACCTGAGATCAGGAGTTTGAGACCAGCCTGGCCAGCATACTGAAACCCCATCTCTACTAAAAATACAAAAAATTAACCAGGCGAGGTGGCGTGTGCCTATAGTCCCAGCTGCTTGGGAGGCTAAGGAATGAGAATCGCTTGAACCCGGGAGGTGGAGGGTGCAGTGAGCCAAGATCATCCCACTGCACTCCAGCCTGGGAGACAGAGGACAGAGGAGTGAGACTCCATCTCAAAATACATATACATACACACACACACACACACATGCACACACACATATATACACACACACACACATGCATATAAACACACACACACATATATATACACACACATATATACATATATATATATATATATAATGGCCAGCAGTCTATCAAAAAATTAGTATAAATTTTAGAAAAACTTAAATGAATGAACCTGTCCATTGCAGTAGTTTTTATAGTGATGAGCGGTATGTACTGAGATTCATGCACTATGCTGAGGACCCGCAAGTGCTACTGCTTACTATAAAGTAGGCACCATGATGGTACTACACACACACACATACACACACACACACACAGAGAGAGACAGAGACAGAGAGAGAGACAGAGAGAGAATTTATTTTAAGAAATCAGCTGACATAATTGTAAGGTTAGCAAGTCTAAAATTTGTAGGCTAGACTGGCAGGCTGGAGATCCAGAAAAGAGTTGCAGTTCTTGTTTAATTCTGACAGTCTGCTGGCAGAATTTCCTGTGTGCATGTTTGTGTCCTAATACCCTCTTCTAATGAGGACACGGGTCATACTGGATTAGGGCTCACTAATTTTGATGGGCCTTATGGACAGATATGGAGAAAAAGTGATTTACCATATCAATAGCTACATACCAGGTACTAGGGGATGAGTCAATTTGTTCAAGTAATGAAACCACATCTGGTACAAAACTGCAATTGAAGTCAACACTTTGTTAAGTTTACAATAATCCACTGTCATCCTCCAAGATCCTGCACGGGGCCAAATACACAAATTGAATTGGGGATGCAGAGGGAATCACCACTCCTGCATCCTTAAAGTCCTTGATGGTAGCACTGATTTCTGAAATCCCTCCAAGAACGCAGTATTGTTTTTGGCTAAGTATTTTTCTGGGTAGAGGCAGTTCTATTGGCTTTCACTTGGCCCTTTCCACTATAATAGTTCTCACTCTACAGGTCAGGGAACAAATGTGAAGATGCTGTCAGCTGCTGAGTATACCTATTCCAATTATGCATTCCAGAACTGAGGAAATAACCACAGGGTGAATTCAGGGACCCAATAGGCCCACTGCGAGATTAACCTGAGTGAAAACTCCATTGATCACCTACCTGACCTCCATAAGTCCCTACTGTGATTGGCGAGCCAGAATGATATTTTGGGTCTCCTGGAATTAATGTCAGTTCAGAGCCGGTATCAAGTAATTTTCCAAAGCTCTGAATATTTCCTTTTCCTCAATTTACAGTTACCTTGGTTAAAGGCCAGTGGTTCCTTTGGGGAAGTCCGAGAGAAAGATTAATAGTATAAATTTTTGGTAGTGACCTGAGTCCTTCTTCAAGGGGACCCAGACTCCCCTTTATTTCTAAGGGCCTTGGGTTTGTAAACTGGCTCAACTCTGGGAATTGATTGAGGAGCTGTGAATCTGTTTTTGTAATTCAGGTTAGACTTTTGTTCACTTCAGGTAATAATTTACTAGAGTTTCTGTCTATTTCATTTCTAGGAAGTCTGTGATAAACCTGCCAAGGTCATAGGTCTGCATGTATAGACTGTTCTGATTGCTGCTTTGACTCTGTTGTCCGTTACCTGGACATGTAACCATGTCCATCTTGCTTTGGTGATAGAGTGCTGCCACTTGGCGCCTGTGACCCCAGGATCTAATTACTCCCATTGCACTTAGGTTTCCCAATCCAGTGGCTACCGTCCCCATTGTAAAGTCTGGCGTACAGAGAAAAGTGATCACAGGGCTCTTCAAGGATGTTGGGCTCCTCTCACAAGTTTATTTCTCACAGTTGTGAAAAGTATGTCTTCTGGATTCTCCTAGTGTGGGGGCGTAGGTCTTTAATGACAAATTCACTCTAATATTCCAATCTCTCTAAGCTTTTAATCCCTTCCTCTACATTACATGTCTGGCATTTCCAAATCACTCATCTTTTGGTCCATGTTTTATGCAACCAACTGACCAAACTGTTAGAGCCCTTTTTTGACTTTCTGTGCTGCAATATTATATGTAGAACGTCTGTATAGTGTGCTCATTCAACCTAATCCAACTTTATCTTCCTTCAACCATAATTCCACACTCTTAATATCCATTCCCACACATGTTCCTCTGATTTGTGTCTGTAAAAATTAGAAAAATCAAATAGTTATTTTGAAGTCTAGTATGCGTTCTTATGGGTCATACTTTGTATCTCATCTTTAGAGACCTGCTGGCATTTGAGTCTAGTTGTAGGTCCAGAAGCAAAGAAAAGTGATGTGGATGGGTCTTGAGGGGAATTAGCATTGTCTTACATGGCAACTGCCTCAAGGGAAGTCATACTGTTTTCTCAGGAAATGTACAGTTAATCCAATCCCCTCATACAGGGGATACCACTAGGGGTAGGGAGACTACTTTCTCTGGCAAAGAAGACTCATCAGAATTTAGGAGCTCAATGTCCCAAGCTTCATTGGGTTCTTCATACATGTCTCCATCCCTACTTATAGAATCCCATATTTTTCCCAGTCAATGCTTTCACTTTAACAGTAGACACCCTGTGAGGTTGGGAGTTCAACTTACATTGTAATTTAGGCAGTCACTGGATGAGATTTTGCATTTGACTTTCAGCAATCTCAACCCTGCAGCTACAGAAGATAAGACTTTCCTTCAGGGCACCCACAGAAGCCTTTAAGTCATTCATACAGCACTTGAACTGGGAAATTGAATCCCTGAGCTCATCCCATCCTTTCACCACTTTGTCTAGTGACCTTAGGAGTAACCAAACAAGGTCATTATATTTGTTTATTTTCTAAAAATGTTCAAAAGTACATACCCAGTTCCTTGTCTCTTATAAGTGGTTTGTTGGGTATCCAATGCATATATTTTTCATGTCTCTATTATAATTCATGCCATGGACTATCAGTGCACTCTTTACTATTGGAAATAGAGTCATTAGTGTCTTTAAATCTAATCACATTAGAGAGCCAAACCCGAAACCAATTTAAGCAGCTCATTCTTAAAATTATCTTTCTCTGGAATCATTGTCAGTACTAAAATCTACTAAGGATTCTCCAGAGAAGCAGAGCCAATAGCATCTATCTATCTATGTATGTATCTATATAGATATATACATCTATCAAGAGAGGTATTTATTATAAGTTATTGGCTCATGTGATTATGGAGGTTGAGAAGTCCCGCGATCTGCTGTCTGCAAGCTGGAGATTCAGGAAAGCAGTGGTGTATGAAGGCCTGAGAGCCAGAGGACCAATGATGTAGATTTCAGTCTGTGTCTAAAGGCTTGAGAACCAGGAACATGGATGGCAGGGGAAGATTGACATCCTAGCTTGAACAGTCAGACTGAGAATACATTCAAACTTCCTCTGTTGTGTTTTGTCCTGTTCAGGCCCTCAGTGGATTGGTTAATGCCCATCTACATTGAGGAAAGCCACATGTTTTACTCAGTTCACCAATTCAAATAGTAATTCTTTCTGGGAATGCCTTCTCGAACACCCAGAAATAATGTTTAACCAGACATCTGGGCATCCTGTGGGCCAGTCAAGTTGACACATAAAATTAACATCATACTGGATGAATAGAAATGCAAGTTTGCCTACTTTTTCTGCTCAAATTAGGAATATGTTATGCAGTCAATTTTAGCACAGTTGAGGAGTCACAATGCTATGGCAACAGCTTGACCAGGGTCCAACTCTTGGTTTTAACTGCATGACTTAGGGCAATTTCTGAACCTACCAGCTTACTTTCTATGACATACTATTATTGACTTCATATTTGAAGCTTGAATTAGTTGATGTAGGTAGGACATTTAACACAGTTCCAGGCACATAGCTAGAGTTCAAGCAAATACTGGCTTCATTATTAAGAGGAGGCTCCCCTGGGAACTTTCTCCTGAAGACTTGGTGTAGTAGCCAGAATTACATCTTCCCATCTCCTGAAAAAAATCCACATCCTAATCCCCAGAGCCTGTGGTTATGTCAATTTACATGACAAATGAGAATTTGCATTTTTAATTAAGAACAAATATCTTAAGAGTAGAGTATCCTGTGTTATTCATGTGGGCCCAATTTAAATATGAGTCTTTAAAATGAAGAAACATTCCTGGCTGGGTCAGAGGGAAATGTGACTATGTAAGAAAAATGAAAAAGGTATTTAACATTCCCGGTTTTGAAGATGGAGAAAGATGGTCACAAGCCAAGGAATGTGGACAGGCTCTAGAAGCTGGAAAAGGGAAAGGGACCTTTTCTTTTAGACCCTCCAGAAAGGAATGCAGTCACTGACAAATCTTTAGCCAAGTGAGACTCATGTTAGACTTCTGACCTAGCTTAGTAGAGAGGTTGTGGAGTGGGGAGTCTAAACAGTACCATACCGAGTTGAAGGACCTTAGGAGGGCTCCTGACAACTAGCTATTTTGAGTGAAGTGGCTAAATTGACATCTGATGGTATTTTCCGTTTCTGTTCATGAAGTAGGAAGATTCCCAGACTGAGCTCAAACAGTTTCCAAGACTAAGTTTCAAACACATGTATGCATATCTAAAAACTGGTGGGTTTACCATGGAGGGGATTCGATGTGTGAGAAGAAAGGCAATCAGTGAGGTCAGTCCAGTAAGAAGGCTTGGAATTCAGAGGGGTGGCAGGACTCTGAGCACAGTAGAGCCTACTTCCCAGAATTATCTGAATTCTGTAGTCAGCAGGGGGCTAAATGTAAAACCAAGAAAGTATTTGTTTTTAGCATCAGCAGATAATAAACTAGATGGGGCAGACAGACTTCTCTTCCAGGGTCTCCCAGGTGCCTTTGGAGCTGGGCACTGTCAGGCCCTCCAGGGTTTGGTCAGTGGCAGTGCCTGCTGAGCAACTTCCAGTAGAGTGGAACCAGCAGAGCCTCGTGGACAAGATGGTGTTCAGGTGAGGAAGGCAGAGCAGCAGAGGTGAGAAAAACGTGGGTGACATACATTAGGTGAAAGGACGTGGCTCTGCCCATAGCTAAGACCTTCTACAGAATCTTTTGAAAATAACTAAGGGCTGGGCACAGTGGCTCACACCTTTAATCCCAGCACATTGGAAGGCCAAGGCAGAAGGCTCACTTGAGACCAGGAGTTTGAGACCACCTGGGAGACAAAGTGAGACTTAATCTCTACAAAAAATTAGCTGGTCATAGTGGTGTCTGTCTGTAGTCCTAGCTGCTCAAGAGGTTGAGGTGGGAGAATTGCTGGAGTACAGGAGTTCGAGGCTGCAGTGAGTTATAATCTATGATTGTGCCAGTGCACTCCATCTTGGACTAAGGGAGACCCTGTCTCAATAAACAAACAAACAAACAAACAAACAAACAAACGGGGAACTTTGGAGAGTAAGAGGGATCATTGAAGAGAGAAGAGAAGTTCTGCAACTTAAAAACAGTTCACATAGGTACCATCTTTAGATGCAATGTTGATTTAAAAATTGATTAGATCTTCTTCCAGGACATCATGTTGAGTGACTGCAACTAGAGAACAGTGGGCTGTCCAGAATGGTACTGTTGGGGCAGGTTAATGACAAAGGAAGTCGGTTATACCCAAACAGTAGCTTGAACACCCACCCCAGGGTTTAATTGACAAGTTTCATGAACAGCCTAGCAGTGCTCTATTGCTTCATTAAGCAGGCCAGTGAAACTCGCATATTATCAGAATATTATCAGGATTCCCTTAACAGGTACTGAAGAAGTAATTTTCTAGGAAATAAAATTCTAATGGGTGAATAAAAAATCAACGAAACAAATACACATCACCCCTGGACAAATGCCCATTTACCCTTTAGAATCAATGTAATGCAGCTTCCTACAGGTAGTAACTTTTCACTGCGTTATGATGACCAAATAAGTAATTATAAGAAACCAGGCATCTTTGACAGTCCCACTGGTACACTAATGGATTGCCACATAGGTTGTTTACAGACAAATCATCGCAGAGAGAGAATAGATTAAGAAAGAACATTCTAAGAAGACCAGATTTAATCTTGGTTGACAGAGACATTCTTACCTATGATTGGCTAATTAGAGCACATTCAAAATATTAATGTAGCATATACACCTAGGGCATAAAAATTTTCCAGAAAACTTTCCAGACACACACCAACATATTTTTAAATTAATTTTTAATTTTTGTGGTTATATAGTAGATGTATATATTTATGGGTTACATGAGATATTTCGATATGGGCATATAACACATAGTAATCACATCAGGACAAATGTAGTATCCATCACCTTAAGCATTTATCCTTTCATGTTATAGTCTAATTACACTCGTTTACCTATTTAAAAATGTACAATTAAATTATTTTTGACTATAGTAATCCTGTTATGCTGGCAAATACTAGGTCTTATTCATTCTTTCTATTATTCAAACCCATTACCCTTCTCCACTTCCCTGCCACCAACCCACTACCCTTTGCAGGATGGTAACCATCCTTAACACTCTCTATCTCCATGGATTCAATTGTTTTAATTTTTAGCTCCCATAAATAAATGAGAAATGTGAATTTTGTCTTTCTGTGCCTGGCTTATTTCACTTAACATAATGACCTCCAGTTCCATCTATGTTGTTGAAAATGACAGGTTCTCATTCTTTTTATGGCTGAATACTCCTTTGTGTATATGTGCCATATTTTCTTTATTCCTTCATCTGTTAATGGATGCTTAGATTGCTTCCAAATAATGGCTATTGTGAATAGTACTGCAATAAACTCAATAAAGAGTGCCGGTATCTCTTATTTCCTTTCCTTTGGGTACATACCTAGGAGTGGGATTGCTGGATCATATGACAGCTCCATTGTTAGTTCTTTGAGGAACCTCCAAACTGTTCTCCATAGTGATTGTAATACTTTATATTCCCATCAACAGTGTACATCCTCACCAGCATTTGTTATTGCCTGTCTTTTGGATAAAAGCCATCTTAAATGGGGTGGGATGATACCTTATTGTAGATTTGATTTGCATTTCTCTGATGAGCAATGATGTGGAGCACCTTTTCATATACCCATTTTCCATTTGTGTGTCTTCTTTTGAGAAATATCTATTCAGATCTCTTGCCCATTTTAAAAATTTTCCTGTAGAGTTGTTTGAGCTCCTTATATAATCTGGTTTTTATCCCTTGTCAGATAGGTAATTCACAAATATTTTTTCCCATTGTGTGGGTTGGTTCTTCACTTTGTTTCCTTTGCTGTGCAGAAGCTTTCTGACTTGATGTGATTGCATTTGTCCCTTTTTGCTTTGGTTGCCTGTACTTGTAGGGTATTACTCAAGAAATCTTTGCCCACTTAAATGTCCTGGAGAGTTTCCCCAATGTTTTCTTGTAGTAGTTTCATAGTCTGAGGTCTTAGATTTAAGTATTTAATCCATTTTGGTTTGATTTTTGTATATGGTGAGAGATAAAGGTCTAGTTTTATTCTTCTGCATATGGATATCCATTTTTTCCCAGCACTATTTATTGAGACATATTCCCCAATGGATGTTCTTAGCACCTTTGTCAAAAATGAGTTCACCAGATGTATGGGTTTATGTCAGGGTTCTCTCTTTTGTTCCATTGGTCTATGTGTCTGTTTTAATGCTAGTACCATGCCATTTTGGTAACTATAGCTCTCTAATATAATTTAAAGTCAGGTAATATGATTGCTCCAGTTTTGCTCTTTTTCTTTAGGATAACTTTGGCTATTCTAGGTCTTTTGTTATTCCATATAAATTTTAGAATTGTTTTTTCTATTTCTGTGAAGAATGCCATTTATAGTTTGATAGGGATTGCTTTGAATCTATAGATTGTTTTGGGTAGTATGGACATTTTAACAATATTGATTCTTCTAATCCATGAACATAAAATATCTTTCCATTTTTTTGTGTGTCCTCTTCTATTTCTTTCATTAGTGTTCTATAATTTTCATTGTAATGATCCTTCATTTGTTTGATTAATTCTTCAGTATTTTATTTTATTTGTAGTTTTATAAATGACATTACTTTTTGATTTCTTTTTCAGATTGTTTGCTGTCAGCATATAGAAATGCTACCGATTTTTGTATGTTGATTTTGTGTCCTGCAATTTTACTGAATTTGTTGATCAGTTCTAATAGTTTTTTGGTGGAGTCTTTAGTTTTTTTTTGAAATATAAAATCATATTATCTGCAAACAAGGATAATTTGACTTCTTCCTTTCCAATTTGGATGCCTTTTATTTCCTTCTCTTGTCTGATTGCTCTAGCTAAGACTTCCAGTATTATGCTGAATAACTATGATGAAAGTGGGCAACTTTGTCCTCTTCCAGATCTAAGAAGAAAGGCTTTCAGTTTTTTCCCACTCAGTATGATACTAGCTGTCGGTCTGTTATATATGGCTTTTATTATGTTGAGGTATATTACTTCCTTTTTTAGAAAATTTTTTATTTCCATAGGTTATTGGGGAACAGGTGGTGTTTGGTTACATGAATGAGTTCTGTAGTAGTGATTTGTGAAATTTTGGTGCACCTATCACCCAAGCAGTATACACTGTACCCTATTTGTAGTCTTTTATCCCTCACCCCCTTCTCACCCTTTCCCCCTGAATCCCCAAAGTCCATTGTGTCATTCTTTTTCCTTTGCATCCTCATAGCTTAGCTCTCACTTATGAATGAGAACATATGGTGTTTGGTTTTCCATTCCCGAGTTACTTCAATTAGAATAATAGTTTCCACTCTCATCCAGGTCACTGTGAATGCCGTTAATTCATTCCTTTTTATGGCTGAGTAGTAATCCATCATATTTATACCACATTTTACCCACTCATTGATTGATAGGCATTTGGTTGGTTCTACATTTTTGCAGTTGTGAATTGTGCTGCAATAAACATGCATGTGCAAGTATCTTTTTTGTATAATGACTTATTTTCCTCTGGGTAGATATTCAGTAGTGGGATTGCTGGATCAAATAGCAGTTCTACTTTTAGTTCTTTTAGTTCTGATTGGTTTTTCTTTATAGGTTACCTGGTGCTTTGGTCTCACAGTTCTTAAAATTATTTCCTCTGTCTTAACTTTAGATAATCTGATGACAATGTGGCTAGGCATTGATCTTTTTGTGATGAATTTCCCAGATGTTCTTTGTGCTTCTTGTATTTGAATGTCTAGGTCTCTACCAAGGCCAGATAAATTTTCCTCGATTATTCCCAAAATGTTTTTCAAACTTTTAGATTTCTCTTCTTTCTCAAGAACACTGATTATTCTTAGGTTTGGTCATTTAACATAATCCCAGACTTCTTGGAGGCTTAGTTCATATTTTCTTATTCTTTGTCTTTGTTGGATTGGGTTAATTCAAAGACCTTGTGTTTGAGGTCTGAATTTCTTTCTTCTACTTGTTCAATTCTATTGCTGACACTTTCCAGAGCATTTTGCATTTTATAAGTGTGTCAATTGTTTCTTGAAGTTTTGATTGCTTTTTATTCATGCTATCTATTTCCTTGAATATTTCTCCTTTCACTTCTTGTATCTTTTTTTTTTTTTTTTTCCCCCACATTGGGCTTCATCTTTCTCTGGTGCCTCCCTGATTAGCTTAAAAACAAACCTCCTGATTTCTTTTTCAGGTAAATCAGGGATTTCTTCTTGATTTGGGGTCATTGCTGGTGAGCTAGTATGATTTTTTTGGGGGATATTAACCTTGTTTTGTCATATTACCAGAGTTGGTTTCTGGTTCTTTCTCATTTGGGCAGGCTCTGTCAGAGGGAAGGTCTGGTGCTGAAGGCTGTTGTTCAGATTCTTTGATCCACAGGATGTTCCCTTGATGTAGTACTCTCCTCCCTTTTCCTATAGCTGTGGCTTCCTGAGATCTGAGCTGGAGTTGTAGTGATTATTATCTGTCTTCTGGACTAGTCACACAGCAAGTCTACCAGCTTCTGGGCTGGTACTGGGGGTTGTCTGCACAGACAACCTGTGATGTGAATTATCTGTGGGTCTCTCAGCCGTGGATACCATCGCCTGTTCTGGGGAAGGTGGCCGCGGGGCGAAATGAACTCTGTGAGGGTTCCTAGCTTTGGCAGTTTAATGCACTATTTTTGTGCTGGTTGGCCTCCTGACAGGAGGTGGCACTTTCCAGAGAGCATCAGCTGTGGTAGTATGGGAGGAACAGATGGTGGGTGGGGCCCTAGAACTCCCAAGAGTATATGCCCTTTTTCTTCAGTAACAGGGTGGGTAGGAAAGGACCACTGGTTGGGGGCAGGGCTAGGCATGTCTGAGCTCAGACTCTCCTTGGGTGGGTCTTGTTGCAGTTGCTGTGGGGATGGGGGTGAGCTTCCCAGGTTAATGCAGTTATGTTCCTAGGAGGATTATGGCTGTCTCTACTGTGTCATGCAGGTTGTCAGGGAAGTGAGGGAAAGCCAGGAGTCACAGGCCTCACCCAGCTTCCACACAATCCAAAGGGCTGGTCTCACTCCCACCGCGTCCCCCCCCCCACCCAACAGCACTGAGTCTGTTTCCAGGCAGTGAGTATGTAGGGCTGAGAGCTTTCCTCAGGCTGCCTGCCTCCCCACTGTGAAAGCAAATATGGCTTTCCTTCTTCCCTCACCTGTGGAGACGGCACACCGGATTTACACCCTTCTCTGAGTTCTGGCCAGGAATCTTCTCAATCAGCTCAAATTGTTACAAAGTTCAGCTGGAGGTTTTCTTCTCCCTGTGGTCTTTTCCCAGCACCTCTGGTTGCCCTCCTGAAGGACGACTGTGAGGCCAGGAAAAACGACTTGCTGGGAGACTCAGTGAGCTCCCAGGGCTTTTCCTGCTGCTTCCTCTACCCTATATTTCACTCAGCTCTCTAAATTGACTCAACTCTGGGTAAGGTCAAAATCTTCTCCTGTAATGTAGGCCTTCAGTTTCCCCAGTGGGGGTGTGTGTTCCGGGGTGGACGATCTCCCTTTCCCACTTCCACAGTTTGGACAGTCACAGTATTTGTGTTGTTTCCTGGGTCCTGCAGGAGAAATCTGCTTCCTTCAGGGGGATCTGTGGGTCCTCTCAGGTTTTCTGATTTATTCCTGCAGTTGTTCTGGAGCAGAAGTTCATGACGAGCCTCCACATCCTGCTTTGTCCATCCGAGTCGGAGCTACAACGCAGTCCTGCCTCCTCTCTGCCATGATCCTCTAGTTGAAAAAGTCAGGGTATGTTCCTTCTATCCTCAGTTTTTTGATGCTTGTTATTATGAAGGGGTGTTAAACATTATCAAATGCTTTTTCAGCATCAATTGAAATCATCATATTGTTTTTGTCCTTCATTCTGTTGATATGATGTACTATATTGATCAACTTGGGCGTATTGAACCATTCTTGCATCCCTGGGATAAATCCCACTTAGTCAGGATGAATGATCTCTTTAATCTGTTGTTCAATTCATTTTGCCATTATTTCATTGAGGATTTTTGCATCGATATTCATTGGTGATATTGGCCTATAGTTTTCTTACTTTTCTTTTCTTTTCTTTTTTTTTTGCTTCATCTTTGTCTGGTTTTCATATTAGGGTAATAATGGCCTCATAAAATGAAATTGGAAGTATTCTCTCCTCCTCTATTTTTTAGAATAGTTTGAGTAGGATTGATATTCTTTAAATGTTTGGTAGAGTTTAGCAGTGAAGCCATTGGGTCCCTGGATTTTGTTTGCTGTAAGAATTTTTATTATGGCTTTGATTTCATTATTTGTTATTAGCCTGTTCAGGCTTTGGATTCCTTCATGGTTCAATCTTGGTTGCTTGTATGTGTCTAGGAATTTATCCATTTCCTCTAGATTTTTCCAATTTATTGGCGTATAGTTGCTCCTAGTAACCACTAATGATCCTTTGAATATTTGTGGTGTTGTTTGTAATGTCTTCCTTTTTATCTCTGATTTTATTTATTTGGGTCTTTTCTCTTTCTTTCTTAGTCTGGCTAAAGGTGTGTCAGTTTTGGTTATCTTTTCCAAATACTAACTTTTGTTTCATTTGTATTATTTTTTTCATTTACATTTCATTTATTTCTGCTCTGATTTTCATTATTTCTCTTCTTCTAATTTGGAGTTTGGTTTGCTTTTGTTTTTCTAGTTTTGTGAGATGCATAATTCGGTTGTATTAAAAGTTTTTCTACTGTTTTGATATGGGTGCTTATAGCTATAAACTTTCCCCTTTCACTGTTCCCATAGGTTTGGCATGTCATATTTTAATTATAATTTGTTTTAAGAAATTTCTCAATTTCTTTCTTAATTTCTTCATTAACTCACTGATCATTTAGGAGCATATTATTTAATTTTCATGTGTTTGTAGGGTTTCCAAAATGTCTCTTGTTATTGATTTCTAGTTTTGTTCCATTGTGGTCAGAGAAGATACTATTTCAATATTTTGGAATGTTTTAATACTTGTTTGGTGACCTAACATATGGTCTATCCTTGACAATGATCCATGTGCTGAGAAGAATGTACATTCTGTAGCCAGTGGATGAAATATTCTGTAAATATCTATTAGGTCAATTTGGTCTATTTGGTTTCCATTGACATAGAATATCTTTTTCTATCCCTTTATTTTCATTCTATCTGCATCTTTATAGGTGAAGTGTGTTTTTTGTAGGCAACAGATGTTGAGTCTGGTTTTTTTTTGTTTTTTCTCTTTTTAAAATAATCTGTTCAACCACTCTATGTCTTTTGATTGGTGAGTTTAGTCCATTTTCATCCAATGTTATTATTATTAAGGACTTACTTCTGCCATTTTATTGTTTGTTTTCTGGCTGTTTTGTGGTCTTCTTTTCCTTATTTACTTCCTTCTTGTCTTTCTTTTAGTGAAGGTGATTTTCTCTGGAGGTATAATTTCATTTCTTGCTTTTTATATACCCTGTGTATGTTTTCTGATGAGATTACTATGAGGCTTGCAAATACTCTTATAACTCATTATTTAAAGCTGTTAAGAATGTAACACTACTTGCATGAACAAACTAGCAAAAAGAAAATGAAAAAAAACTACACTTTAACTTTGTCCCCTGCTTTTTAACTTTTTGTTGATTCTATTTATACATTATTGTATTGTTCATGTCTTGAAAAGTTGTTGTAGTTACTATTTTTGACTGGTTCTTCTTGTGCTGTTTCCATTTAGAAAAAGAGTAGTTTATACACCACAGTTATAGTGTTACAATATTCTATGTTTTTCTATGTAGTTACTATTACCAGAGAGTTTTATACCTTCTTGTTGCTCACTAACATCCTTTCGTTTCCCATTGAAGTACTACCTTCAGCACTTCTTGTAGGACAGGTCTGGTGTTGGTAAAATCCTTCAGCTTTTTTTAATCTGGGAAAGTCTTTATTTATCCTTCATATTTGAAGGATATTTTTACCAGATACACTATCCTAGGATAAAAGTATTTTTTCTCCAGTAATTTAAATATGTCATGCTACTGTCTTCTGGCCTGTAAGGTTTCCACTGAAAAGTCTGCTGCCAGACATATTGGAGCTCCATTTTATGTTATTTACTTCTTTCCTCTTGCTGCTTTTAGAATCCTTTCTTTTTTCTTGACCTTTGGGAGTTTGATTATTAAATGCCTTGAGGTAATCTTCTTTGGGTTAAATCTAGTTGGTGTTTATATTAGTCCATTCTCACATTGCTACAAAGAAATACCTGAAACTGGGTAATTTATAAAGAAAAGAAGTTTAATTGGCTCATGGTTCTGCATACTGTACAAAAAGCATAGTAGCTTCTCCTTCTGGGGAGGCCTCAGGGAGCTTTTACTCATGGCAGAAGGCAAAGTGGGAGCAAGCATCGTACATGGCAGAAAGAAGACAGAGAGAGTGAGAGAGGTGCGACACACTTTTAAACAACCAGATCTCATGAGAACTCACTCACTATACAGTAGCAGGGGGATGGTGCTAAACCATTCATGAGAACTCTGCCCCTGTGATTCAGTCACCTCCCACTAGGCCCCATCTCCAACACTGGGGATTACAATTTTACATAAGATTTGGTGGGGACACAGATGAAAACTATATCAGTGTTTTATAACCTTCTTATCCTTACATAACAGATCAAAACCATATCAGTGTTTTATAACCTTCTTATCCTTACATATTTATATCTTTCTCTAGGTTTGGGAAGTTCTCTGTTATTATCCTTTTGAACAAACTTTCTACCCTTGTCTATTTCTCTACCTCCTCTTCAAGACCAATAACTCTTAAATTTGCCTTTTTGCGGCTATTTTCTAGATCTTGTAGGTGTGCTTCATTGCTTTTTATTCTTTTTACTTTTTTGTTTTCTGACCCTGTATATTCAAATAGCTGTCTTCAGGGTCACTAATTCTTCCACTGGATCAATTCTGCTATTAAGAGAACTCTGATGTATTCTTCAGTCTGTCAATTGCATGTGCCAACTCTAGAATTTCTGCTTGATTCTTTTAAATTATTTCAATCTCTTTGTTAAATTTATCTGATATAATTCTGAATTTCTTCTATGTGTTATCTTGAATTTCTTTGAGTTTCCTCAAAACAGCTATTTTGAATTATTGGTCTGATCTCTGTTTCTCCAGGATTGGTTCCCAGTGCCTTATTAAGTTTGTTTGCTAAGGTTGTGTTTTCCTGGGTGGTCTTGATGCTTGTTGATGTTCACCAGTGTCTAGGCATTAAAAAGTTAGGTATTTATTTTAGTCTTTACTGTCTAAGCTTGTTTGTACCTGTTCTTGGGAAGGCTTTCCAGGTATTCAAAAGGACTTGGGTATTGTGATCTAAACTATGTCTGCACTGGGGGAACCACAAGTGCAGTAATGCTGTGCTTCTTGAAGACTCATAGACCTATTGCCTTGATGGTCTTGGATAGGATCCAGAAGAGTTCTCTGGATTACCAGGAAGAGACTCTTCTTTTTTTCCCTTACTTTCTCCAAAACAAACAGTCTGTCTCTCTTTCTGTGCTGAGCTGCCTGGGGCTGGAGATAGGGTGACACAAGCACCCCTGTGGTCACCACCACTGAGACTGTGCTGGGTCATATCTGAAGCCAGCCCAATACTGGGTCTCACTCAGTGCCCACGGCGGCCACTGCCTGGTGACTGCCTATATTTGCTCAATGCCCTCAATGCCCTAGTTGTTTACAATCAGCAACTGGCAATACCAGCCAGGCTTATGTCTTTCCCTTCAGGGTACTGACATCCCCCAGGCCCCGGATAGGTCCAGAGATGCTGTCTGGGAGCTAGGGATTGTGATCAGAAGCCTTATAAGTCTACCTGGTGTTCTAGTCTACTAGCAATACTTTTGTCTTTTCATTATTTGTTTTCTAGCTGTTTTGTGATCTTTTCCTTCTTTACTTCCTTCTTGTCTTTCTTTTAGTGAAGGTGATTTTGATTATGATTGAGTTGGTTGAGCTGGTTCTCAAACCACAAGACCCAGTACTTCTCATTCTTCCCTCCCCTTTCCACAGGCAGAGCAGCCTCTCCTGCCCCCAGTCCATGGCAAGTATTGCCTGTCTACCACCAGTGTTCCCTTAAGGCCTAAGCATTCTTCAATTGTCTTGTGGTAAATGTTACTACCAGGCCTGGGAGTCACTCTTTAGGGAAGTGGGCTCACCTTTGTGGAACTAGCACTTTTCTGGTAGCTCCAGAAATGCCATTCAAGAACCAAGGCCTGGAATCGGGGACCCCAAGAGCCTACTTGTTGCTCTACCCCACTGTGGCCAAGCTGGTACCTAAGGTGAATTCAAAGTCCCCTTTACTTTTCTCTGTACTGTTCTCAAGCAGAAGGAGTCTCTCACCATAGCCATCATGGCTGGGAATGTGCTGGGTCTCACCTGATGCCAGCATGTCTCAGAGTCTCACCCAAGGCCCATAATGTACTGCCTGAGTATCACTGCTTATTATTCAGGGCCCAAGGGCTCTTTAGTCAGCAAGTAATAGATTCTGTGTTGGGTCCTTCTCTTCAGGGCAGTTGGTTCTCTTCTGGCACAGGGTATATGTAGAAATGTAATCTGGGAGGTAGGGCCTGGAATGGGAGCTTCACGACTCTAATCAGAACCCTATTCTTCTGTGGCTGAGCTGGTATCCAAGTTGCAAGACAAGAGTCCTCTTTACTCTTCCCTCTCCTCTCCTCACGCAGAAGGAAGGGCCCTCTTTTGGAGTTGTGAGTTTTACTGCCTGGGGTTATAGGAGGGATGGTGCAAGCATTCTCTTAGCTGCCCTGGCTGGTGTCTCAGTATGTTACGTGCCCCTAAGTCCACTGGCTCCTAGCTCAGCTTAGCACTAGGACTTGAAATCCTTGTGGCCCAGACTGCCTGCTAAGTTTACTTATTGCCCCAGAGCACTTCAGCCCATGGTGGCAAGTCTCGCTGGAAGTTAACTTCCAACGGCTGGAATGGGCAACTCCCCTCTGGCTAGGGCTGGTCTGAATGCTTCCTCTATAGGCGGGTGTCAACTGAGCTCAGCCTGGTTTTGTTTTCCCTGTGACAGGGCTGCACTGATTTCCATGCAAAGTCTCACAGTTGCCACCCTCTCCCTCTCCCAAGTGCAGAGACTTGTCTGTGACATGCAGCCGCTGCAGGAGGATTGGGGTGGTGGTGTTAGCAATTTGATACGGTCTTTTCTACCCTATTCAGTGCCTTTCTCAGCAATATAAAGTTAAAGGCAGGTACTGTTAGTGCTCATCTAATTTTTGGTTCTTAGGAAGTTGCTATTTTTATCTAGCTAGTTGTTGAATTTGGTTTTCCCATAGTGGGGCACAATCTGGGGCCTTCTATTCTGCCATCTTGTTTCCTGCCTTTCTTCCATTCCAACATATTAATAGTGGTAATCTCTGGGAACTCAAATTGTAAGTTACTTTCATTTTCTTTACACTATCTGTATATTTAAATTTTCATTGCAATGATAGATATTTCTTATATAAAAAACTATAAAAACACTTTAATAACAATTTATGGGTTTTAAACTAAAAGCATTTTGAAAATATATTCTCAGCAGACATGCATTCAATAAAATATTTGTTTCTATCATATGATGGTACGGTGACAGATATGATAACATCACTGGAAAAGAACAAAGGCAAAAATGACCCATATCCACACTCTGGTGGGACAGATAGAGACATTTGTACATAGGCCAAGTACAATTTTACAGGCCAAGTGCCATAGGAGTACAGCAGAAGGGGAAACAGCTGGGGATTTATGAAAGGGTTTTGGAAAAGATGATTGACACAGACCTTGAGGTATTTCAACAGATGCAGAAGTGAGATGAAAATTAGTCCGAGAAGTAGAACAGTGACAGCTTGAAGTGGTGTTACATGTTCACCAACTAGAGTGCCTGTCCCAAAGAACTTGTAGCAGAGCACTTAGGGATAGGAGAAAAAGAGAGTAGAAAGCGATGCATCCACAAAGACCAGATGGAGAGGCAACATTTCCCACAGGAAAGTATGCAGCTTGCAGACAAAAAGACTGTATTATTAGTCCATTTTCACACTACTGATAAAGACATACCTGGGACTGGGCAATTTACAGCAGAATGAGGTTTATTGGACTTACAGTTCCACATGACTGGGGAGGCCTCCCAATTCTGTTGAAAGATGGAAGACATGTCTCACATGGTGGCAGTCAGGAGAAGAGAGCCTTTGCAGGGAAACTCCTCTCTTAAACCACCAGATCTTGTGAGACTCTTATTCACTATCAAGAGAAGAGCACGGGAAAGAGCTGCTCCCATGATTCAATTACCTCCTACCACATCCCTCCCACAACAGATGGGAATTCAAGATGAGATTTGGGTGAGGACACAGCAAAACCATATCATTTTGCCCCTAGTCCCTCCCAAATCTCATGTCCTCCCATTTCAAAACCAATATGCCTTCCCAACAGTCTCCCAAAGTCTTAACTCATTTCAGCATTAACTCAGAAGTCCACAGTCTAACATCTCATCTGAGACAAGGAAAGTCCCTTCTGCCTATGAGCCTGTAAAATCAAAAGCAAGTTAGTTACTTCCTAGATACAATGGGGGTACAGACATCGGGCAAATACAGCCATTCCAAATGGGACAAATTGGCCAAAACAAATGGGTCTACAGGCCCCATGCAAGTCAGAAATCCAGAGGGGCAGTCAAATCTTAAAGCTCTAAAATAATCTCTTTTGACTCCATGTCTCATATCCAGGCCATGCTGATGTAAGAGGTGGTTTCCTATGGTCTTGGGCAGCTCCACCCCTGTGGCTTTGCAGGATACAGTCTCTCTTCTAGCTGCCTTCATGGACTGGCATTGAGTGTCTGTGGCTTTTCCAGGCACATGGTGCAAGCTGTCAGTGGATCTACCATTCTGGGGTCTGGAGGATGGTGGTCTGGAGACAGTTGCTCTACTAGGCAGTTCCCCAATAGGGACTCTGTGTGGGGGCTCTGAACCCACATTTCCCTTCTGCGTTGCCCTAGCAGAGGTTCTCCATGAGAACCTTGCCCCTGAAGCAAACTTCTGCCTGGGCATCCAGGCATTTCTATACATCTTCTGAAATCTAGGCGGAGGTTCCCAAACCCCAGTTCTTGACTTCTGTGCACTCACAGGCTCAAAACCATGTGAAAGACACCGATGCCTGAGGCTCACACCCTCTGAAGCCACAGCCTGAGCTCTACATTGTCCCCTTTCAGCCACAGCTGGAGTGGCTGGGATGCAGGCCACCAAGTCCCTAGGCTGCACACACCATGGGGACCCTGGGCCCAGTCCATGAAACCATATTTTTCTTTTAGGCCTGTGGGCCTGTGATGTGAGGGACTGTCATGAAGAACTCTGACATGTCATGGAGACAGTTTCTCCATTGTCTTGGGGATTAACATTCGGTTCCTCATTACTTATGCAAATTTCTGTAGCTGGCTTGAATTTCTCCTTAGAAAGTGGGGTTTTCTTTTCTGTCACATTGTCAGGCTGCAAATTTTCTTAACTTGTATGCTCTGCTTTCCTTATAAAATTAAAGCCTTTAACAGTACCCAAGTCACCTTTTGAATACTTTGCTGCTTAGAAATTTCTTCCACTAGGCCGGGTGTGGTGGCTCAGGCCTGTAATCCCAGCATTTTGGTAGGCTGAGGCGGGTGGATTACCTGAGGTCAGGAGTTCAAGACCAGCCTGGCCAACTTGGTAAAACCCAATCTCTGCTAAAAAATACAAAAATTAGCTGGGCGTGGTAGCAGGCACCTGTAATCCCAGCTACTTGGGAGGCTGAGGCAGGAGAATCACTTGAACCCGGGAGGTGGAGGTTGCAGTGAGCCAGGCTTGTGCCATTGCACTCCAGCCTGGAGACAGAGCAAGACTCCATCTCAAAAATAAATAAATAAATAAATAAATAAAAATAAATAATAATTCTTCCACCAGATACCCTAAATCATCCCTTTTAAGTTCAAAGTTCCACAAATCTCTGGGGCAGGGGCAAAATAATGCCAGTCTCTTTGCTAAAACATATCAAGAGTCACCTTTGCTCCAGTTCCCAAGTTCCTCATCTCCATCTAAGCCTGCCTCAGCCTGAACCTTATTGTTCTTATCATTAGAAGCATTTTTGTCAAAACCATTCAACAAATCTCTAGGAAGTTCCAAACTTTCCCACATTTTCCTGTCTTCTTCTGAGCCCTCCAAACTGTTTCAACCTCTGCCTGTTACCCAGTTCCAAAGTCACTTCCACATTTTTGGGTATCTTCTCAGCAGTGCCCGACTCTACTGGTACCAATTTACAGTATTAGTCCGTTTTCACACTGCTGATAAAGACATGCTCAAGACTGGGCAATTTACAAAAGAAAGTGGTTTATTGGACTTTCAGTTGCACGTGGCTGGGGAGGCCTCACAATCATGGCAGAAGGTGAAAGGCACATCTCACAGGGCAGCAGATAAGAGAAGAGAGTTTGTGCAGGGAAACTTCTCATTTTAAAACCATCAAATCTTGTGAGACTTACTCACTATCATGAGAAGAGCATGGGAAAGATCTGCTCCCATGATTCAATTACCTCCCGCTGAGTCCCTCCCACAACACATGGGAATTTAAGATGAGATTTGGGTGGGGACACAGCCAAACCATATCAGAGACCATGGTTGACATCTTGGGGTTGAACTTTCAAAAGATTATCAAGGAAAGAAACTACAGCCTGGTTCCATCTAAGCCCATGACTGCAATCTGAATGGACACTCACGGAAGCACATTTGGGTATTAATGGCCTCAGAAGATACATTCTGTGTTGTCAATGACTCACTGCATATGGGCAGTTTGAGAAAACAGAACAGAAAAACACTGACTTGGCGATTTCTCTAAAATAGTAAGCTTGCGAGTAAGCTTATTTTTCTCTATGTTGTTTACTACCTAAAATCTGAAACCTCATACTTCTGATGATTTATTTAAAAACTCAATAAAGTTAGAGATCTCCTTTTTTTACTCTTTGCCTGACACATTTTTTTCCTTGTGTAAATCAGATGCTGTTTGCCTGACTCTTTCCTAGTGCAGCCTGCCAACTGGGACTGAGAGACAATTGCAAGCCATGCAGACTGAGAGGCTGCAGAGCTTGGCAAATCCATCCCCAGAGGGGTCTTTTGGCACCTAATAAATGTCTTATGAGATCCAGGCTCACATTTAGGCAGATCAGACATGTCTATTTTTATTTCTAGACCTTTTCCCAGTGGAACTTGCAAAGCCAACCCATAGTTATATGCAAACTAGGGCTACAGATCCTGTAAATGAGAACCTACAAACTGAAGGAAAAAAGTTTAAATTTAGATTCAAATTGAAAATAGCTGAAGGACCTTGTATGTGAGATATCCTGAGCCATTCTGTTGAGGAAGATTATTATTTTGCTCTGGCTCAGTCTTTGTCATGGAATCTATAACCTATAAATGTACATACCAATCAAGGAAATAATTTGGAAAGAAGAATTTAGTTATTTGAATGATTGAAGTGATCACTGGCACCTGGAATGTGCATTTGAAAAGACTGCAGCATCCCAGCATTCCCAGGCACTTGGCTGGGTATTCTCCAAGCAAGCCTGTGAAATCTCTCTTCCAGCCTTTCCCTGAATATCACATCCTCATCAAAACCAATACTTCTTCCTTGAGCCAGTTCCTGTAGTGCCTAATGTCTACACTCCTTGATGAATCTTTCCACCAATGCAGTAGATTCTGCAGGAGGTAGATGAAACTAGGGTGGTTCTAATCTCTAGTTGGCTTAAATCCCTGTGACTTTATTAATAAAGCAAGAAAAAAAAAACCCTTTCCCTATTTCTAAAACGGGGTTTCTCAAATTGTGGTTTTCCCCAGAACTGTATGCATTAGAATTTCCTTGGGAATGCTTCTTAAATGTAGACTCCTGTGTCTTGCCACACACACCATGTCTCCAAGGTATGGAGATCTGGAACTACATATTTAGAAAGCACTCTAGGCAATTTTTTTTTTTTTTCCCAGGCACAGGTATTTAAGAACAATTACTGAGGACTGGGTATGAAGCTACCCTATTTTCTGTCGAAGATTGCCTGGTAGTGAGTTCTTTGTCCATTAAAGTTGCCCTTAAAGTATATGAGAGGGTGGAGAAATGTTTGGGGGCAATTTTAGGGAAGGAGCAAGAAAGTTGGATGAAATAGGCGAAAATTCAAAGTCCCTTTTTCATGATGTCTTCAGGCCTTCAACTGATTGGATAAAGCCCACCCACATCATAGAGGACAATCTGCTTTACTTAAAGTCCACTGATTTAAGTGTTAATCTCATCTACAACACCTTTCAAGTTAAAACATAAAATTAAGCATCACATGAAGATATCATGAAGGAGGAATCTTGAATTTTGTCCTATTTGATCAAACTTTCTTGTTCCTTCCCTGCCGCCAACCTCCGCATGTTCTTATGCCTTCACACATCCTTGAACATACCTTTAAGGGGAACTTTGATGGAGAAAGAATCCATTACAAGGCAATCTGAGAGAGAAAATGGTATCAAACACTGGTACCTGACAAAATTGCCAAGGATGATTTGTTTGTTGTTTATAGAAGAATTATATTTGTTTCAGGTGAAAGTTAGAATAGAGGTTATTGATTGTATATGTTGTACATATGCTAGGGAATATCAAGATTATCTGCCCACATGCGGTACATTAATATTCATTTTATTCACATATGCATTACTTATGAGTTCAGTACTTATCCTATGTGAACATTAGGCGTTCAATGAATAATTTGTGAGTGAATACATGCTGTTTGTTATGTTTGTCATTTATTTCATGATGACTGGTCAATCATGAATATAACCTCCAAATATGTTGCTGAATAGGTGGCGTGGTATAAAGAAAGGGACTCAAACTTTGTAAACAAATGATTGTGGTTAACATGAAACAAGATAGCTTTTAAACCACAAAGCACAGTGCTGTGTGCATAATGAATAAAAAATCAAGTTCGAGTCCCTTAAGCTTTAGTCTTGAGGGAAAAAAATGATTCCCATTGCAACATACACTCTTAAAATGCATCTTGTAGAAAGCAGAGAGCTTAGACAGACTGTGATGAGCTGATCAAAACTTATGTGAATTATAGGGCTATTCCGCCGGATGTACAGATGGCTTGAGGTACACTGGCCTTTGTCAGTAAGTGTAAGGAAGGAAGACAGAAAACCCCAAAGAACCCAGTTTTCATCACTTTTGGGTGCACACAGATGACAAATGATGACAAATGGAACCAAACACACAAGTACTGTGGAAAGAATATACACTTCAGAGACTATCTACATAGGTAATTTTTCCTTTTAACTGTTTACCCTGGGTAACAAACAAATCTTTTATTCAAAAATTCTTTTTCCATTGATTATTGGATAAAGGTCAAAGTAGAAAAACTTTTTAGTAAAGTTATATAGACAAATTGGTAACTAGCATCTAAAAATAATGCTCAAAGAACCTAGACAATTTAATTAGCTGCCTGTTAAGCTTCAGTTCATGTCTGTAAAAACGAGAAGAATAACACTCAAAGGGATTTTGTAACTATTCAGTAAGAAAATGTACATAAAGTGTTTAGCACAAAATAAATGCTTCATAAATAAGAGCCATTTATGTTAAATAGAATAATATGGACTGACTGTGGTAATCAGAAATAAGTTATTAAAATATTGTCCTGAAAGTAAGAACTGAGGGGGAGTTGAGTCAAAATTAACTGGATTTCTTTTGACACACTGTAGCTATTTCTGCCAAAGCATGCGAGACGGCCTACTGCCCTTTCCTCCTGCGGGCACACAATATTTTAAATGATGAATGAGCTTTTAAACATGGTTCAGGGAAATTTGTGAATACTTGGTCATCCTTCTGAAGTTGCTGTAATAGTACCCATAAACCCCTCAAGCCAGCAATGTTCTCTGATCTGAAGAAATTGCTTTAGTGAGTAATGTATAAATTCTCAACAGTAAGCTACACAGAAATTTTGATCAATATATTTTATGGGAAAAATTGCACTTCTGGATAATGAATCTTTTCCACATAGATGTACAGTTTGGAGCAAAATTTCAGACCATGCTTAGAATTACACAATTGCTGTGAATCAATTAAACTGGCAGAGATGAAGAAGTGAGTGGGGTCTTACTTCTTTATTTGTTTCAAATCTTGTTGTCTTTGCAAACAAATTATTAAAATATAAGAACTAGGAAAAACATTTTAAGGTTTTAGAAATTATATATGCTTGTTTATAATATTTTGAATAGGTTAAATTCAACTAAATTAATCCATGTGTTTATTGGATTGGCTAATATATAACAATAAGACATAATTCTTGCTCTCAAGGAGCTAGTAACACAGTACAGGAAAGAAATAATGACACAAGCAATATCTTCAGTAACAAATCAAATGAGATGTGCAAAACACCATATGTGAAATACAAAACATTATGGTGCTGGAGGCGAGAGAATGCTTCATTGAGGAGGTATAGTTGACTTGGGCTTTGGAGGTTCAGTAAAATTTGCATGCTAGAAGTAGACATTCCACTTGTCAGAAGAGGCATATGCAAAGTCACAGAAAAGGAAACATATGGCAGATTAAGGAAACAAAAAATAGCCAATTTTGGCTAAAGCACAGGGTACAGGGAATCATATGTAATAAATTGAAATGTTAGAGTAAGGCCATATGTAAAGCATCACATCCTTTAAGTCGTAGGCAAATGACTCATTGTACTGAGAGGGGATCGTGAATAGTGACGAGGACAGCAAATAGGTTGAGAGTAACTTCTCTAGTTAATGGAAAAGAATAGCTTTATTCCACAGAAAGCTGATTGCTTCTGAGCAGAGGATTGACGTGATCAGGAAGTTAGGAGACTATTGTAATTCACTAGACAGAAATAAATGAAGGCCAGCATCTTGTAAAATATGCAAGTTAAACCCATGAATACAACCTCTGTACCCTCCTCAAAGCACACTAAAATGACAGTAAAGGGGCACTTCAGAAAGATGACCAAGTATTCACAAATTTCCCTGAACCATGTTTAAAGTATGAACCAATCATAGTTTATTCCGAGGATTTACACAATCTTCAGTTTTTTCAATACAGACTGTAGACTATAATTTTTAGAGGAAATAGCCTCCCTTCCCCCACTTTTAGGTTTCTTTGGTGGCAAAAATTAAATTGGGTTGCATCAAACATTCTTAAAAAGTATGAACCAACAAGGACAAGGGGAGTGAAAAGAAATTGATAATAAAGATTTGGAAGCTGTGAAAGTAGGTGGATAAACAAAAGATTAACGATCTGGGATGAATGAAGAGTGAAAAATAATTCAAGTTATATGGCAGAATTCTTGGCACCAAGTACATGGGTGAATTTGGGGCTATAAACAGAAGAATGAATTGAAAGTTTGTTTAGAAAGAAGATGGTCCCCTCTATTCTTTCTTTTATTGCATCCCCCTCCTTAACCATGCAGAAGAACAGAGATTTATTCTCTGAGAATGGTAAAGCAGAGGGTCTTTGGAATGGAGAGTGGCAGGCAGATTTGATGGCAAGATTACTGGTTGAAAATGGGCCATTAAGTGAAAATTTACTGTGAATCTGAGATGTTCAGTCTTCTTTCTCCTCTCATTTACTATAATGCTGTTAGGGAGGCTTATATCATTCAGGTAAAAATTGGAGATTATTCCCTGGCTGGAATATGACTAGCAAAAGGAAAAATTTTGAAGACATTGATGTCATCAGCTGTCTTCCCCCAAACCTCATCTGGCCTTCTGAAATTACCCTTTATTCAGGTTCCTCACTGACAGTGTCAACTATTCATTCAAGGTTTCCAAACTGCCCATTTGGGGGCCATTCTTAAATATCAGCTGACATAGCACTTTGGGAGGCTGAGGCGGGCAAATGACTTGAGGCCAGGAGTTTGAGACCAGCTTGGCCAATATGGCTGAAACACTGTCTCTACTAAAAATACCAAAATTATACAGGTGTGGTGGTGCACACCTGTAGTCCCAGGTACTCGGGTGGCTGAGGCATGATAATCACTTGAACTGAGGAGGCAGAGGTTGGAGTGAACTGAGATTGCACCACTGTATTCCAGCCTGGGCAACAGAGTGAGATGCTGTCTCAAAAAAAAAAAAAAAAAAAAAAAAAAAAATTCTGACACCCTAGTATCATCACAAATTTGAACAAAAGCTCTGATATTGAAGATAGAGACCAAAATGAAAACTAGGAGAAACAGACTATACATGGGGAAGAATGCCTCAGAGAAATCAATCATTAATATCTTCTGAGAGACAAAATAAGAGATTGCCTCTAAGAAGTAGGAACAAGTGCTATGGTCAAAAAATTTCAAAAATTAAAAATATAGCAGAAATGAAAAAAATGCCAAGAATGGCCAGAAGTAAAATTAAGAAAATCTCCCATAATACAGAGGAAAAACACAGTCCAGGCAGTTTAACATCCAAATATTAGAAAATTTAAAAAGAGAAAGCAGAAAGTGAGGGGGCACAATTTTTAAAAAATATATACATATCTGTGTACATACATATGTGTATGTATATGTATATTTAAATCTCATTATTAATATACATATCTGTGTACGTACGTGTGTGTATATATATTTAAATCTCATTATTAATAGACATAAGTTTTCACATACAAATAGCTTTCTGAGTGCTCATCCAAATGATGAAAATAGACCCACACCAAATCACATCATTATGAAATTTCAGAACACTGGAGACAAGGGAAAAAACCTTCCAGAGAGAAAGAAAAACAGTAGGAGGAGGGGAAGTATATTCATACAAATGATCAAGAATAAAATTGTCACTGACAATAGCAAAGCTGGAGACTGGAAGATATTGCCTCCTAACCTTGAATTCTATACTCATACATACTATCAATCAAACATGAGGGTAGAATAAAAATGTCTCAAAAGTTTATGTTTTAAACATTTTTTCTCAGGATGCTACTTTAGGCAAAAGGAGGAGTTATAGCTAGAAAGAAGAAACAGAGGGTCTGGAAAACAGAGATCCAAACCAAGAATTAGGAAAAGGGAATCACTGAGATGATGGCAAAGTGAGAGCTTAATACGACAGTAGTGCAGTTGGCCAGAAAGGGAGGGGACAATCTTCACAGAGCAGATCTGAAGTTCTAGTGAGAGATGTCACTTAGGTGAGATTGAAACGTGCTTGAATGTATTGAGAAGATATTGACAACCCAGGGAGAATTTGTGGTTGAATTCCTGATAGAAAATTAAGCAAATGAGACTTCAGGGGAAACCGTTGAGTAGAGAAAGGAAAGACATCACATTATGCTACATGAATCAATAAGGGAAAGCATTTACTTAATCATAATAACGTAAACACTGATCCAACTAAAATTATAGCATATTTATAGTTGAAGAATGAAGACTATGAAGTATATGGTGAAAGGTAGGGAGAAACAGAACTGAAGCTTTGTCTTCTATTGTGAGAAATCAATAGTTAACACCTCAAATTTACAACTCAAGCAGTAGCAATATACATGTGCTATTTAGAAGTACGGATGTACGCCAAAAGAACAATTTAAAAGAGAAGAAAGTGGTTGGCTCTGGGGATCAGGAAATGGAAGTGGGAGAGTCTAAAATTAGATAAGACTGAGAGATATGGCAGCAGCAGTAAAGAAATAATAGGTAGGACTAGATGAGAGAGATGTGGTAAAATTAAATCAATAGGACTGGGCAATTGGTTGGATAGAGAAAGTAGGAAAAAAATGACAAGGGTTTCAGCCAGAGTAGCTGAGAGCACAATGAAGTCACTAACAGAATTAGGAAATCTAAAGAAGACATGTGAATGGAATATAATAGAAATATAATATAATAGACAATGGAATATAATAGAAATATAATGGCTCAGTGTGTAAAGATCTAGCTTCCAGGCCTGATTCTGCCACCTTGTCCATGTGGCCTTGAGCAGACCACCTCACCTCTGTGAGCTGCACTGTCCTTATCTATAGAGCAGGGGAGTCAGAGGAGCATAGTGGTGAAGAACGCAGGCTCTGGAACTAGATTTCCCAGGTACAAATATCAGCCAATGCCATTCTCTGGTTCTATTTACTAGCCATGTATGTGGTTTAGACCATTCATCTAACTGATGTGTGCCTCAGTTTCCTCACCTGTAAAATGGGGATAATAGTATCCTATTTATCATCATATATTGTTGGGAGAATTAAATGAAAGTGAATTGTATCATTTAACAATAGAAAATAAATAAAAACAAATAAAATAAAACACCTGATCAAGCATACATGGACTAAACTTGAAAAATAAGAAAGAGGCTGATATGGTTTGGCTGTGTCCCCACCCAATCTTATCTTGAATTGTACTTCCCATAATCCCCACATGTGGTGGGAAGGACTCAGTGGGAGGTATTTGAATCATGGGGGTGGTTTTTCCCATGCTATTATCATGATAGTGAATAAGTTCTCACGAGATCTGATGACGAGATCTGGCTCTCATCCTTCTCCTTCCTGCCACCATGTGAAGAAAGACGTGTTTGCTTCCCCCTTCCACATGATTGTAAGTTTCCTGAGGCCTCCCCAGCCCTGCAGAACTGTGAGTCAGTTAAATCTCTTTCCTTCATAATTTACTCATTCTCAACCAGTTCTTTGTAGCAGTGTGAGAATAGACTAATACAGAGGCCATGTGGAAGGATCAGGAGAATTTCTCCAGGTAAACACTAGATGCCATAAACAGATCATGGCAAGAACTTGAGCCTTGAACTTGAACAAATCAAGGTTTGAGTCTTAATTCTCAAGCCATGTAAACTGGGGAAATTTGTGTCTCCTACCTAAACCCATTCTTCCTTAGCTAGAAAACCCACAACAGTTATATATAAATTAAAGTACATAATATGCACAACGTGCTCAACACAGTGCATATTATAGAAGAGGCATTTGAAGGCTCCATTGACTAGAGATGGTTTACACACATAATTGGGGTTGCCTATGACTGTGAGCCTGTGTATACCTCATGCCATCTGAAAGGTGAGCTGTTTTCTTCCAGGGGTCAATCTCTTTCCTAGGTTTCCTCTTCCATCAGTCAGGTTTTCATCTCTCTTTGAGTCCCTGTGCAGCCAAAATTTTCTGATAAGTGCCCTTAATCAGTGTCTACTCTGTAAGTGAGGTGAACTAACGACCTAGTTCACAGAGCCATGACCAGGTCCAATGTAATATTTATAAAGTAGGCATAGCATTTTGCATCTGCATACTGGGTTAATGCCAGTGCTATCTTTACACTCTCGGGAGCATGGTTAGATTTGGGAGTCCTTTGGTTTGTTTATTTGAATAATGAAGGAATCTTAAATCCTGGAGAAAATTATAAGCTGACTTTCTATAGTTATATCCAGTAACTAAGAAAGTCCAGAAAACAGTCAGTTTTAATAGGGAAGATATGAAATCACCAGGGGTTGGTTGCACAATTAAGAGGGTAAAAGCAGGAGCTCAATACATTTGTTTCATTGAATGCCCAATCTCTTTACAGCCCAGAGCATTGGTCTGTGTGCTGGAAAAAAAGGAAAATGAGTTTAAATGACAACAAAATAAAACATAGTCCCTGGGTAAGGTTGATAGGCATAACTAACCGCAAGTTAGGATCTGACATTAATTAGTATTATGGCAGAGTCATTATACCATTGTAATCACTATGTTTTCTATTTGAGTATTTCATGCTTCTTCAAAAAATGTTATAATATTTTTACATTTTGAAAAATATGTATGCAAGAAATCTAATGCAACTCACAGAATACCAATTATGCCCTCCAAAGTATCTATGTAATCATAACTGTGGGTTTTGGAATCGTGTCTTTGAAGAAATGGAGAAAAACATGGAAAATTCTTCATGTTCTACAGGATGTAACATTAAGCAAACCAAACCTAGAGGAAGAGAGATGTAGAAAAAGAGAGGTAATTCAAATTGCTTCGTTGTCCACCAAAAACTAAATTCTGCATTTGTCCGTTTCCAGTAAACCACAGTATGATATGAAGCTGTGGGACTTATGCTCCATTTTATGCTTCAAGTTTCACTCTACTGATAGGAATTCAACTGATTCTAGGTAAATTGATTAGGGTTAAACCAATTCTCATTACTTACTAATGATCCTTAACGTTTTATATGTGGAAGAGATGTGGCCCAGCCAAAGCTAGTCAACAGGATCAGAGTGGCCTCCAGTGCTAGAAAATATTTTATGTATAATACGGTTTTCCACAGTAAAAAATGCATTACTTAGATTCAGTAAGACATGTGAGGCATGGAAGGAGCATAGCATTGGTAGTGGAGGTAGATAATTCATGATTTGTGACTTAGGCCAATACTTAAAGTATCAGTTCCCTTACGTGTAAAATGAGGATAATATTGCTTTGTGGGGCTATTGTGAAGGCTCTATGATTAAACATATAAAATGTACCCAACCCAGGGTCTGACATATTGTTAGAACTCAAAAAGTTTTCTTTATTTTGTTTATTTATCTCTGAGTGGAAAAGTGAAACTGGTCCTAGATAAAAGGCTACAAAACTGATTTTGTCAGCCTGAAAGTAGAGAAGGGCTTGTCCCTGTACACATCAGCTCTTTTCCATTCTATTATGGCCAGAGAGATGAGCGTCCATTGGCACTGCTAGCTTTAATCTCAACAACTGTTTTAGCAGGGGAGGACTCAGAAAGGCAGCCTTGGTAAAATGCCAGACACTCTTGGATGCTCAATTGATATTAATTAATCCTCAGTAGCAACATTTTGGCAACAGATCTTGACTCGTGTGACCTTTCATGCTGGATGGAATTACACTCAGACGATTCTTTTTCTCAGCCAAGCCCTTTAGAACCTTCTTAGACTGTTGGCAGAATTCCATGAGCACTACAGTTTCCTGAGAATTCTGCAGTTGGCATTTTAAATGTGTTAGTGCTAAATAAATAGAAGGTGAGACATTATGTATCCAATTTTGGCGGTAGGAGATAGCCAAGTAAGTGTTATAAAGATGCAAAAATTCTCTGTTGAGTTCTGGTGATGACCAAGAGGATGGATTTATATAGTCTCCAGCCTCCTACCATCGATCATTCCCAAGGCCTGTGGTTATTCAGGATGGCCACTCACCATGACAAGGAATATTGCTGGCAAAACAACTGCTTCTCTCAGAGGATAAGCAGCTTAAATGTAGTGCCTTGGGTAACATCAGATTTACATGAGTTTTTAGTCTCCGCCCCCTGCCCTTACTTTTGCTCCTGCTGTTTATTAAAGGGCTTCTTATGTGATTTTATTCTGTATTTGAAATGAAGGCAGCAGGAGTTAGTCTCAAAAATGAAACAAGAACTGACACTTCTCGCCCTACCTGGGCCTCTTTGTGCTGAGACGATAGTGCCCATGCAGTTACTGTGCCTATGGACTCCCACCAGGGATTAGCGCAAACTGCTCTAAACATCTTTTACATCCCTATAACTGTATTTTCTTGTATATGATGTTTAATGTAATGGAAAAATCTACTGTGAAGATGATTCTCAGGAACTTGGTGATAATAGTATTAATTTTGTAATTAGAGATACTGTTACTACTGTTAATGCTATTTCTTTCCTGGAACTACAGCACTTATCATAATATGTTTAAATGGTAAATTTACTTTTCTCTCTCCTCCACCATATTTTAAGATTTTTTTCATTGTATCTCCAGCACTTGGAATTATGACTGGTACAGAGTAAACTGTTCAATAAATATTTGTTGCATGAGTGAATGATGAGGTACTGGAACATGAATGATAGTAATATAGCCAAGACTTTACAGAGTTAACCTGATTAAAATTAGTATTTTTCACATGTTCAACCCACCTCCAAGCTGCTCTTGGCTAACTCCAATTTATCCTTTAGATAAATGAGTTTCTCAGGGAAGCCTTCTTTCATGTTCTTCATCTTGCTGGTAAGCATTATGAGTACAAAGACCATGGTGATTTTTGTTTAACATAGTATTCTCAGCACTCAATAGAGAATCTGGCATGTTTTAGACACACAAAAAATATTTGTGAAATAATACTCCATGCTCTGATTTCTCCTCTTTCCTACCCATGCTACCAAATTATCTTGCATTCATCATATTTCATTTAGACCATGTCCATTATCTTCTTGTTGGACTTTCTACAGCTACCCTTCTCCCTGCTATAATTCGTATTGGATACAGCTGCCAAAATAATTGTCACCAAACTGTGCTCAGGCTAATACTTTCTGTCCTCAAATTGCTTTTAAATTACAGTGATTTATTTATTAAGTTATAAACAACAACGTGTACTCCCCATTTTCCTTTGAAATCTCATTCTTCTATAAAAGTTTTTTGTATTATAGCCATGGTCTGAATGTATGTGATCCTCTAAAATTTATGTGTTGAAACTTAATTCCCAGTGTGGCAGAATTTGAAGTGATTAGGCTGTGAGGACAGAGCCCTCATGAATGTTAAGATTAGTGCCCTCACAAAATAGGCTCGAGGCAGACTGCCCTTTTCAACAAGTGAGGACAAAAGAAGGTGCCATCTGTGAGGAATGGACCCTCACCAGATGCTGAATCTCCTGGCACCTTGATCATAAACTTTCTAGCCTCCAGAATTGTGAACAATAGTTCTGTTGTTTATAAATTAACTGGTCTAGTATTTTGTCATAGCAGCCAAAACTGACTAAGACAGCCACTGTACTTTGTCTTTGACTTTATCTATACTTCTGTCTAGCTATACCCAGCTTCTCTTGTCTTTCCCTCAGTCATGAAGTTTCAGGTCTGCAGAACCGTTTATATTGCACATACCATGTGCTTACATGAGTGAAAAAGACTCAGGAATGTTTTACCTCCATGAAAGATGAGCTCCCGATATAAAACAGCAAATTGCATGAGGAAATGAACCAAAGAAAGAAACAGAGAGTTTTGAAATTATTGAATAATATGAATGAAGCTATAAAATAAATATATGTATTAGTCTGTTCTCACGCTGCTAAAAAGACATTCCTGAGACTGGGTAATTTATAAAGAAGAGAGGTTTAATGGACTCACAGTTCCACATGGCTGGGGAGGTGTCACAATCATGGTGAAGGGTGAAGGGGAAGCAAGACATGTCTTACATGGCCGCAGGCAAGAGAGCGTGTGCAGGGGAACTGCCCTTTTTAATATCATCAGGTCTCAGGAGACTTATTCACTATCATAAGAATAGCATGAGAAAGACCCGTCCCCATGATTCAATTACCTCCCACTTTGTCCCCTCCACAATATGTGTGAATTACAGGAGCTACAATTCAAGATGAGATTTTGGTGAAGACACAGCCAAACCCTATCAGTATATTTAAGCGGATTATAGAAATAAAGGGCTTCCTGTGACTCCAGCAAGGAAGAGGGAGCTAAGGAGAAAGCAGGAGTTGGGGGCCCCTACCATGCTGTGTCACTGCTGCTTTGCTGACGCTCTGAGCTGGAATGGGGAGATATAGAGGAGCGAGTCATGGAGATGAGTGGCAGCACCTTGATAGGGGTGGCAGTTGAGTGATAGCAGATCAGGGTAAACTCAGCAATCTTGGCTGCTGGAAGTGAAGGGGCCAGAGCCCCGTGAGAATTAAAACAAAAATCAGAGGCCTATGCTTGAAGTCTGAAGAAATCTGTCAGTCAAGATAGCTTGAATGCTATTCAAAATATTTGGTGATATTTGTGGTCTATCTATTATATATCTTAAATTTTTATTTTTTAAAAAATTTTTGACCTTTTTTGAGTATGATGGTTTGCCTTGAAAAACAGCTACTGTTTCTTGAGGAATAGAAGATGGAGAAATACATGTTTCATTTACTAGAGACTATCAGTGTACTGCTGGCCTAAAAAATCCAACTATTCAGGTAGTTTTTTCTTCAGAAAGGAAATTATGAATATCAGTAGCTTATGGATTTTATGATGAATATAAAAGAAGACAAACTATTCAATTATGAAAAATTTCCAGAGTAACTTTTTGTAAGTATAGGTATCATAGATAAGAAATTCTGCTATCATGAAATTTATAATCCCCAAATCTTTAAATATCTATGGAGCAGCTTCAACAAATTGTAAGACCAACTTATATATCAAAGCAAACTCTTTTTTGTGATATTTTGTGAACTGTTCCTAGAAAGATGTCTGAGTCTAGGGTGAAAATGATGAGGAATATCTCTTCTATTTAGCTAAGAACTAGTTGCAAAATATTTCTGTACAAAAGATTTGAACTTACACAGGAAGCTTTTCAGTTGATTAAAGATGGTTATGAATTTCGCCAAACTATTGTGGGGAATTTGATAATTCAGGTGCCATGATAAATGTGAAAGAAATGCTTGTTTCTATTTTTTATGTATTTTTAAAGTTTCAGGAAAAATAAAACCAAATTTCAGTAGTTTCATAATACCACCAAATGGTATAATCAAACCACAAGTGATAAATAAAAAGGCCAATTTAACACTGCTCAGTTGGGACTTTTATACAAAACGTGTAACTTTCATTTTAAAAACTGATGTATACTAGGTTTTTTTTTGTGCTCCTTTCCACATTTTTCATTTGATAAATGGCAGTTACTGGTTATAACATGCAAATAAAAGATTTTCTCTGTTCTCAAGTATAGCATTTCTTATCAAATCAAATTCTCTATTCTATTTGTATACAACTTTACTTTCTGAAAAATGACAGCTGTACTCTCCAAGAGGTAAACATATAATTGGTTTTCGTTCATCTTTAAATTCAGCGTAACTCATTATTAATTTAAAACTCCTTTTTCCCTAGTTTGTGGATGCTTAATACTAGATTTGTATGTATCAAAAGATACATACATCCTACAAAAACCATGTTAAATGTACTTTTATTCTTTAAAGTTCGTTAAAGTGTGTTTTATGGTCCAACATGTGGTCTATCTTGATGACTATTCTATGTGACTTTGAGAAGAATGTGTATTTTGCTGTTATTTGATGAAACATTCTATAAATGTTAATTATATCCAGTTGATGGATTCAGTTCAGCTGAATCCTCACTGATTTTTTACCTACTGTATTTGTCAATTATTGATAGACAGATGTGGAAATCCAGTTATAATAGTGATTCATCTATTTCTCCTTCAAGTTCTATTATTTTTTGCCTTATATATTTTGATGCAATGTTGTTAGATGCTACACATTAAGGATGATTATGTGTTCTGAATAACTGATATTTTATCATTATGCAATCTCCCTTCTTATCCCTCTTGATCTTCTTCACTCTGGAAGTTTACTCTATCTGAAATTGATGTAACTATTCCAGATTTCTCTTGATAAATGTATAGTAAGGTATGTCTTTCTCCATCCCTTACTTTTTAATCCATGCCTTTGTATTTTAAGTGGTTTTCTTATAGACAACATACAGTTGGATCTTGTTCTTTTAAAATCTATTTTAACATAGCCTTTGTCTTTTAATTGGTATATTTACATCATTCACATTTAAAGTGAGTATTGATATAGTTGGTTTAATATTATCTTACTTGTTACTGTTTTCTATTAAGTGATCTACTCTTTGTTTTTTCATCTTCCAGTCTTTTCCTTTAATCTCCAGTTTTAATTTAACATTTTATGATTCTATTTTTTCTCCTGTCTTAGCATATAAGTTATAAATTTACAACAAATCTAAGTCCACTTTGAAATAAAACTATAACATTTATGAGTAATGCATGTACTTCCCTCCATCCCTTATAATATAATTGTCATTAATTTCATGTATCTTCAAGCTATAATCACTGAATATATTGTTGTCATTGTTATTTTGAGAAAATTTTTATGTTAGATCAATTAAAAATAAAAATATTTTATTTTCAATTATTTTTATCTGACACTCACCCTTTCTTTATGTAGATACAAATTTGACCTATATAATTTTTCTTCTCTCTGAAGAACTTATAAGATTTATTGCAAGGCAGGTATACTGTTGACAAATTTTCTCAATTTTTGCTTCTCTGAGAAAGTTATTTTTTCTTTACTTTTGAAGAGTAATTTTATAGATTCAGTATTCTAGGTAAATGATTTTTTCTTTCAACACATTAAATATTTCATTTCACTCTTTTTTTGCTTGCATGATTTCTGAAGATTAATCTGAATGTAATTCTTATGTTTATTCCTTTATAGATTAGGTAATTTTCTTGTTTGGGTTCTTTTCTATCTTGTTTCTTGATCTTTGGTTGTTGAATTTGCATGTAATATGCTTAGGTGTAGATATTTTTGTATTTATCCTGCTTAGTGTTCTCTGAGATTTCTGGATCTTTAGTTTTTTGCCTGCCATAAATTTCAGAAAATTATTAGTCATTATTAAACTAGAAAATATCAATGACAGAAAAATATCTTAAAATCAACGAGAGACAGCGAGACTCCGTCTCAAAAAAAAAAAAAAAAATCAACGAGAGAGAAAAGATAGCTTATATACAAATAGTGACAACTAGAGAGCAACTTTTCTTATATGAAATAGGTACCTGAATACAATGTGTTTATTAATGAGCTTGGGCTTAATGGATTGCTGGAATAAGATGCAAGGAATAGGAGTGAGTTGAAAATGTTACTGTTACATACAGCTAAGAATCTTTTGATTCATGGAATTATTGTTCCAGATTTCTCATCCTTCCCTATATCCATACCTTTTAATGTGGGATTTTGTGGTTTCTCAAAATAGAAGTGGAATATATTTCCATGGCCCGTTGGATGTGTAACTTTGGCCAATAGAATATGAACAAGAATAAAATATGCCCAGTTCCTATGCCAAATCTTAAGAGGCACTGTGTGTTTCCTCTTACCTTCTTGTGCTTCTATCATTGCCAGGAGAAAATTATGCCCTGTGCAGGTTGTTGGTCCCAGAAACATTACAGCAACGTGGAACACACTTAAATCAATCCCACAGTCGGGAGCCAAGTCTAGATGAGTTTGGAAGAGCCATTCAAGCAGCCCTACAAATGTGTGAACGATATAAAAGATGGTTGTTTGAAGACATTGAGTTAGGATCTTTTTGAAGCATTATTACTATAATAGCTAACTGAAACCAAAGGGCTAGACTCTCAGATTAAGGCAAAAGAAAGCATGCTCCTTTTGGCAGATGGAGAAAAAAATTTCTAAAATTTAACAATTATAATGTGATTCTTAGCAAACTAGGAATAGAAGGGAACTTTCTATAGTGGTATAAGGGGTACAAAGAACATCTACAAAATAATAAAAATAAAACTATAGCATATAAGATACTTAAGGGAGAAAAGTTATAAGAATCTTTTGTATGGTAATAGATAGCACAGGGACAGATGCTCACTACACCACATCTAATCAACATTGAACGACAGGACTGAGTCAAAGGACCCTGAAATCACTCTCAAGCTTGATAATTCACTAGAAGGAATCACAGAACTCAAAAAAACTGTGGTGTTTACAGTTACATTGTACTACAGACAAAGGATACAGGTTAAAATTAGCAAAGGGAAAAAGTAGAAGGGGTGAAGTCCAAGAGAAACTCAATTTCTTCCTGGTAGTTCAGTTCATCCACTTCAGTCATTAGGGTAATTCCCCTTTTTGTTTATTGCTTCTGTGGCATAAGACATGCTAAATGGCCAGGTAAAAGTCTCAGCTTTGATATCAGTGGATTCATTTTTGTGTTCCCAGTGGAACCATTCCCCCAAAACCTGCAGTGCTGATGTTCTGTGGCATATTAGTGAGAAGGTTCATTCTACTTTTCCTCCTTGATTCTCCACATATTTTGAATGTAGGGGGGAAAACACCATGTAATTTCCTCCTGTAAGACAAAGAGGGTGTGGCCTTCCAACTGAAGCTATTTTTAATAAGTCAATCCATCTTTCTTTCAGTCCAATCACTTCTGGAAGATGAAGTATGTTGTATGACCAGTTAAGTCCTTGAGCATAAACCCATTGCTGCAGTTCTTTACCTTATAATAATTTGAAGCAATGCTTTGCCAAATAACATGATGGTGAATAAGGCATTCTGTGAATTCACAGGTGGTGGTATTGGCAGAAACATTGTGGACAGGGAAAGAAAATCCATCTCCAAAATGTTTGTCTATTCCAGTGAGGATGAATCTCTATCTCTTCATAATAAAAGGGGCCCAATGTAATCAACATGCCACCAAATGGCTGGCTGTTCCTCCCAAGGAAAGGTGACATATTGAGGGCTCAGTGTTGATCTCTGTTGTTGGATTCAACATTCAACAGCAATTGTAGCCAGGTCACCTTTGGCAAAAACACGTCTCTGTTGTTAAGACCACGTATAGTGTCTATTTCTTGCAGTGTGGCTATTTTTTTCTTAGGCCTATTAAGCATGCTCTGGGGTATCTGGGGAAACGAGTGACTGACAGTCACAGAATGTGTTATTTTGTTCACTTAGTTAGTGATTGCTTCTTTTGCAGTGGATGCCCTTTGGTGAATATTTTTTTAAATGAGACACAGCCATTTTTTCTCTTTGAGGCCATTCTGAGTGGTCTATTCACATAACATTTTCCCAGACTTTTTGTTACTGATATTCCAACCCTGTTCTTTCAAAGTCTCGAATTCATCCATTTAAACAATTAGCAACAACTTATGCACTGGTGTAGATCTTTACTTTTGGCTTTCTTTCAATTCAATGGACAATCAAATGTCCCATTGAAATTCTATAATTTTTTTCTTTTGCCACTGCCCATTAGGTCCAATTCTGTAGTTATCTTTCCCATTTTAAAACCAGGATTAAGTTTTTCTTCCTCAGTCAACTGGTAATAAGAAACTACACATGAGGTTACAGGACTAGATTGAAGGACAGGAGGCAATGAAGTAGTCAGTGTAAAAGGAGATTGATCCACCACTGCCTGAGCCCAGTCCTTTTATATCGTTTTTATTTGATGTAGACTGAAGGCTACAGAAATGTTTGATAAAACATTGACTTGGAGATAAAGTACTTGTAAGAGTCCAGTTAGGAGATTAATATTATAGTAGCAATGATGACAAACAACATTGACCGCAGTGTGTGATAGACTCTATTAGAGTGCACTTGAGTACTTAGAGAAAGAAAATAAGCTTGGCTCAAATCACAGTTTGAGAGCCAGAGAATTCCACAGCATTCCTAAAAGATTCCTAATTTCTTGAAGTTACAGGGCAGATACTACTGAAAAATGATCTCTTTCTCCTCAAATTGAGGCTTTTCCCTCAGACACCTTCTATTGGCAGAGCCTAGCATCAAATCAGCTGGCAAAGAAATAAAGGAGTTTATAGAATTTAGATCTAGCACCACAAAGTAAGGAAAAGGCAAGTGGGTTCAACTCTGAGAGGCAATAAAATACGGGCTTGAAGCAACCCTATAGCTGGAACAGATAACCAGCTTGAAATTGAAAGAAGTAAATACAATTTTACGTGGAAAAACATCATAGATTGCTCTGTGATTCATAATAAGAACTTTGACATTTGTGTAGAAAGGGGTAAAAAGAAATTTATGATTTAACTACTTAGCTTTGTAATCATGTTTCTAAGTATAAAAATCATAACCTTAAAATAGTGATAAATGTAGATCACCACCAATTTATGCAATTTCAGAGATGAAAAATGTTTTTTTGTTTGTTTTCTAGTCCCTGTTACTTTTGGTGTGTCTGGATTACAGAATATTTATATTAGTCCACTGAATTCAAGCCAAAATCCTTTATTTTGGGATAATGTGCTTATATGAGAGTAGAATAAGGACTTAAAGAGAGGTTAATTAAGCAAAGTCAATTTTGAAAGAATATTTAGCCACAAGCTTGCTGGGTTTTTATAGGGCAAGTGTACTGACTCCTTGAGCTCTTGGTTGTCTTATCAACAAAAGTTTTAAAGTCTAGTGACTTTATAACTTCAAACCTATGAAAGCACCTCATAGGATTGTCCTCACTTTGTACTGGAAATAGAAGAGGTATCTGTCAGGTATAAAAGAGTATACCATGGATGACCCTTGAAAACATGCTAACTGAAATAAGCCAGCCAAAAAAAGACAAATGTTGTGTAGTTCCACTTGTATGAAGTACCTAAAGTAGTCAAATCCATGGAAACAGAAAGTAGAATAGTAATATAATCAGAACCACATTTCCAGTTACCTGTTTTATCAGTCAAGTGGTAAAGAAGAGAAGAACAAAATTGTCTTTTAAGTAACCCTTGTCACAAACTTTTAATTCTGAGACTATATAGATGCACTAGTGTTTGTGAGTTTTATAGTAATGGACCAGGTTATCCTGTGTAGAGATTTTTCAACTGTCATTTTTAAATGTACGAGAAATGTCACTATGGAAGAATTGGAGAGTATTTAGCTTATTGAAAGGCATAGAAGAATTGGACAGTATTTAGCTCATTAAAAGGCAGAAACAGTAAAATACTAAATATTTTTTTAAAAGATTTAACTGTAGCACTTGTGAATTTCTAAGTTTTCAAACTCAATTATTTTCACATCCATATTCATGATGATGTGGTTTATCTGTAAATGCTACCCACTAGGTTTATTTTGGATGCTCTTGGTAACACCCTTACAAGCACTGAACTTGTAAAGTCATCTTTTCAGTAATATGGAACAAAAGATTTGGTGTGGGGATGGGGATAAGGCAAGAAAAAAAATGATACTGAAGGTAAAGGTCAGATATTAATGTTCACATATCAACAGGAAAAGATTTCAGTGGTCAGAAATGAATCAGAAATTTGGAGAAATAAAAATCACAAAATACACTAGTGATTGGGGCACAAAATATTTAATTCACGGTGTTAAATTACCCAGTTATTTCAAAGAAGAAGAAAATTTCCAACTGTATTAGAAATGTATTTCTCAAAGATTGATTGAGATGTTTCTCAAAAATTGAGATATGTTTCTCAAAGATTATACCTTAAAAGGGTGCATTTGCCTCTTTACTTAAAGAAATGGATGTGTCTGAGATCACTGAAAGATTAATAATCATGCCTTTTGACCTAGGACTTTGGTTTTGATTAGTTTATTTTCTCTCATTTCTGTGAAAAGAGAACATTATGATAGAATGATAAAAATATTAAAACATGGAAACTAGATTTTGGTTACTTTTAGGGCAATCTCTTTAGACACAACTCAATTCAATCAACAAGAGGGCATGGACAAACCTACTCCACTTATTAATTTAATTTCTATTTCTCATGTCACCGTTTTTTCAGCTTTTTCTTTTCAAAATGCTGACATTTGGGATAAATGTTTGTGTATGTGAAAGAAAGAAAAGAAAGAAAGAATCTATCTAATGTTTAAAAGTGATAATCTGTAAAATACTTTCTTTTTGCAATTCAATAACATTAGTAACATTTTAAAAAGTACATTCAAATATGTCTAAAAGTAACAATATCAGTTAACAGTTATATCACCAATTTGTTCATTAAATTGGGGAAGTGAGAAGTTTGGATTATTCTTCCATTTTATATTACACTTAACAGAATAGACGGCAAGTGTAAACTCTTTCTGTGTTTAATTTTTTTAAGAAGAAAAGTGAATTTTTAAAATGATTAAGAAACAGTTATTACACCAATGTTCATCGTGAAACTGGTCCAATTTTTCCACAGAACTGAAATTTGAGAAACTTAAATATGTCTTATCTGAGTTCCTTTGATGGCCAGGCCTCCTGGGTGGTATTGGGGAACTGAGGCTTTCCAGATCACCACACCAGACAGTGAGATATACCTGCTGCCTGTTGATTGGCTTGTCTTTCTTACCTCTCCCTAATTTTCATTTTCCACATGTGATTAAAAAGAGATACTAGCCCCCCTCATTTGGCCACCTGATGCCTGTTGACCAACTCCTGTTCCTTAACCCTACTGTTTTCTTTCCATGCTATATATTAATAAAGCTCCAACTTTAGTCAGGGGAGACAGACAGATTTGAGACTGCTCTTCCATATCTCTGGCTGACATCACACATCATAATGCCTTTCTTCTCTTACAATTCTCCTTGTTTCAGTTATTGGCTTTCTGTGCAGGTAGTAACAGGACCTAGGCCAAATACCTGGCATTTGGCAGCAATAGCAGCATTATTCATAATAACCAAAAAGGGGGACAGTCCAAATGACCACCAACAGATAAATAAATGACAAAATGTGGTTTATACATACAATGATATATCCAGTCATCAAAAAGAATAAAGTTCTGACACATAGTATACCATGGATGACCCTTGAAAACATGCTAACTGAAATAAGCCAGCCAAAAAAAGACAAATATTGTGTGGTTCCACTTGTATGAAGTACCTAAAGTAGTCAAATTCATGGAAACAGAAAGTAGAATAGTGGTTCTCAGGGGCTGGGGGAAGGAGGAATAGGGAGTTATTGGTTAATGGAGTTTTCTGTTTGGGAAGATGAGAAAGTTCTCAAGATGAATGGTGGTGATGGGCACAACAATGTGAATGTACTTAATGTTACTGAACTCTACACTTAAAAATTGTTAAAATGGTAAATTTTATATATATGTGTGTGTGTGTATATATATATACACATATATATAGTTTTAAATTTCAGCTTTTATTTTAGATACAGGGGTACACATGTAGGATTGTTACATAGGTATATTGGACCCAGTTCATAAGTATGGTACCCAATAGGTAGTTTTTCAACCCATGCCCCCAACCCTCCCTTCTCTAGTAGTCCATGGTGTTTATTATTCCCATGTTTATGACCGTGTGTGCTCAATGTTTGGCTCCCACTTATAAGAAAGAACATGTGGTATTTGGTTTTCTCTTCCTGAGTTAATTCACTTAAGATTATGGCCTCCAGTTCCATTCATATTGCTGCAAAGGACATGATTTCATTATTTCTATGGTTGCATAGTGTTTCATAGTATATATGCACATTTTCTTTATTCAATCCACCATTGTTGGTCACCTAGGTTGATTCTATGTCTTTCTACTGTGAATAGTGTGATGATGAACATATGAGTGCATGGTTCTTTTTGGTATAATGACCTATTTTCCTTTAGGTACATGTCCAGTAATGGGATTACTGCCTGTGTTTTAAGTTCTTTGAGAAACTTCCAAATTTCTTTTCACAGCAGTTGAATTTACATTCCCAACAACAGTGTATAAGCATTCGTTGTTTTTCAGCTTTTTAATATAGCTATTTTGACTGGTATGAGATGGTATTTCATTGTGGTTTTGATTTGCATTTCTCTGATGATTAGTGATGATGAGCATTTTGTAATGTGTTTTTTGGCTATTGTATGTCTTCTCTGAGAAGTGTCTGTTCATGTTCTCTACACATTTTTTTAGTGATTTTTTTTCTTGTTGATTTGTTTAAGTTCCTTATAGATTCTGGATATTATTAGACCTTTGCATAGTTTGTAAATATTTTCTCCCATTCTGTAGGTTGTCTGTTTATTCTGTTGATGGTTTATTTTGCCATGCAGAATAAATGTTAAATTTAAGTTCTTTAGTTTAATTAGGTTCTTTACAACAAAAAATGAAATTGACAAATGGGACCTAATTAAAGAACCGAAATTTGAGGAACTAATTCCCCAAAAGCAATTGCAAAAAAAAAAAAAAAAAAATTAGCAAATGGGACCTAATTAAATTAAAGAACTGAAATTTCTCATGAACTAGTTAGTTTCTCATGAACTAGTTTCTCAAATTTCAGTTCTTGAGTTTAATTAGGTAGTATTTGTCAACTGCATTTTTTTTTTTTTGCTGTTGTTGCAATTGCTTTTGGAGAATTAGCCAAAAATCCTTTGCCAAGACCAATGTCAAGAGTAGTATTTCTATGTTTTCACCTAAGATTTTTGTAGTTCAAGGTCTTACATTTAAGTATTTAATCTATCTTGCTTTAATTTTTGTATATGGTGAAATGTAAGGGTCTAGTTTCATTCTTCTTCATATGGCTAGGCAGCTATCACAGCACCATTTATTTAATAGGGAATCCTTTCCCCATTGCTTGTTTTTGTTGACTGTGTTGAAGATCAGATGGTTGTAGATGTGTGACTTTATTTCTAGGCTCTCTATTTTGTTTCATTGGTCTGTGTCTGTTTTTGTAATAGTACCTTGCTCTTTTGGTTACTGTAGCTTTGTAGTATAGTTTGAAGTTGGGTAATGTGATGCCGCCAGCTTTGCTCTGTTTGCTTAGGATTGCCTTGCCTATTTGAGCTCTTTTTGGTTCCACATTAATTTTAAAAGTTTTTCTAATTCTGTGAAGAATTTCATTGGCAGTTTGATAGGAAGAGCACTGAGTCTGTGAAATGCTTTGGGCAGTATGACCATTTTAATGGTATTTATTTTTTCAATCCATGAGCATTGCACGTTTTCCCATTTATTTGTGTCACATGCCATTTTTTTTAGTAGTGTTTTGTAGTTCTCCCTATATGGATCTTTCACCTCCTTGGTTAGCTGTATTCCTAGGCATTTCATTTTGTTTGTGGCTATTGTAAAAGAGACAGTGTTCTGGGCCTGTGGCTCATGCCTGTAGTCCCAGAACTTTGGGAGGCCAAGGCGGGTGGATCACAAAGTCAGGAGATCGAGACCATCTTGGCTAACATGGTGAAACCCCATCTCCACTAAAAAATACAAAAAAATTAGCCTGGCATGGTGGCGGGCTCCTGTAGTCCCAGCTATGCGGGAGGCTAAAGCAGGAGCATGGCGTGAACCTGGGAGGCGGAGCCTGCAGTGAGCCGAGATCAGGCCACTGCCCTCCAGCCTGGGCTACAGAGGGAGACTCCATCTCAAAAAAAAAAAAAAAAAGAGAGAGAGAGAGAGAGAGAGACCGTGTTCTGGATTTGACTCTCAGCCTGGATTTTATCATTCTACAGAGATGCTACTGATTTTTGCACATTGAGTTTGTATCTTGAAACCTTGCTAAAATCGTTTATCAGTTCTGGTAACCTTTTGGCAGAGTCTTTGGGGTTTTCTAAGTATAGAATAATATCATCAGCAAAGAGAGATCGTTTGACTTATCCTTTTCCTATTTGGATACTTTTTATTTCTTTCTCTTGTCTAATTGTTCTCTCTAGGACTTCCAGTATTGTGATGAATAGGAGTGGTCAAAGTGGGTATTCTTGGTTTCTTTTAGTTCTCAAGGGGAATGGTTCTAGGTTTTGCCTTTTCAGTATGACTTTGGCTGTGAGTTTGTCGTAGACAGCTCTTATTATTTTGAGGTATGTTCCTTCGATGCCTCGTTTGTTGAGAGTTTTTTTTCTAGAAAGAGATATTGGATTTTACTGAAAGCTTTTTCTGCATCTATCGAGATGATCACATGATTTTTGCTTTTAATTCTGTTTATGTGGTGAATCACATTTATTGATTTGTGTATATCGAACAAACCTTGCATCCCAGGAATATAGTTTACTTGATCATGGTGAACTAACTTTTTGATGTACTGTTGGATTTGCTTTGCTAGTCTTTTGTTGAGGTAATTTTTAATCTATGTTCCTCAGGTATATTTTCCTGAAGTTTTCTTACTGTGTTGTGTCTCTGCCAGATGTTGGTATTTAGCTGATACTGGCTTCAAAGAAGGAGTTAGGGAGGAGTTTCTCCTCCGCATTTTTTTTGGAACAGATTGAGTAGGATCAATAACAATTATTCTTTGTAAATCTGGTAGAATTAGGCTGTGAATCCATCTGGCCCAAGGCTTTTTTTGGTTGGTAGGTTCTTTATTACCGATTCAATTTCAGAGCTTGATATTGGTCTATTCAGAGTTTCAATCTCTTCCTCATTCAATCTTACAAGGTTTTGTGTTTCCAGGAATTTATCCATTTTCTCTAGGTTTTCTAATTTGTGTGCAAAAAGTTGAATAGTATTCTCTGAGGATCTTTTGTATTTCTGAGGGGTCAACTGTAATGCCATTTTTGTCATTTCTGATCGTACTTATTTGGATCTTCTCTCTCTTTTTTTTTTTTTGTCTTTGTTAATCCAGCTAGCAGTCTGTCAGTCCTGTTTATATTTCTGAAGAACCTATTTATGACTTTACTGATCTTTTTAATTTAAATTTATTTTTTCTTTTCATAGTGTTGGAGTCTTGCTATGTTGCCCAGGCTGGTCTCAAACTCCTAGTTTTAAGCCATCCTCCTACCTCAGCCACCCAAAGTCCTGGGATTACAGGCATGAGCCACCGTACTCAACCTTATAGATCTTTTGTATGCATTTTCCCATCTTAACTTTGTTATGTTTTTCTCTAATTTTAGTTATTTATTTTCTTGTGCTTTGGGGTTGGTTTTCTCTCTCTCTCTTTTTTTTTTTTTTTTTTTTTCTGGTTTGTTTAAGCTCAAAGTTAGTTTGTTAATTTGAGATCTTTCTAACTTCTTGCTGAAAGTCTTCAGGGGTGTAAATTTTCCTCTTACCATTGCTTTGGGTGCATCCTAGGGATTTTGTTAAATTGCATCCCTATTTTCATTAATTTCAAAGAATTTTTTGATTTCTGACTTAATTTCAATGCTCATACACAAGCTATTTAAAATCAAATTGTTCAATTTCTATGTATTTGTGTAGTTTTGAGAAATCTTGATATTGAATTCTATTTTTATTTTACTGTGGTCCACAAGTATGCTTGCTATGATTTCAAGTTTTTTAATTTATTGAGATTTTCTTCATGATCAGACAGGTGGTTGATTTTAGAATACATTCTGTGTGCAGATGAGGATGTATGTTCTGTGGTTGTTGGGTGGAGTGTTCTATAGATGTCTATTAGGTTCAATTAGTCAAATGCTAGGATTTAAATCCAGAATTTCTTTGTTAGTTTTCTGCCTTGATGATCTGTCTAATGCTATCAATGGGGTGTTGAAGTCTCCCGCTATTATTGTATTTTTGGCTAAGCCTTTTTTTTTACGTCAAGAAGAACTTGTTTTATGAATCTGGGTATTCAATTGTTAGGTGCATATATATTTAGGATAGTTAAGGCTTCTTGTTGGATTGGACCCATTATAATTATGTAATGCCCTTCATTGTCCTTAATTTTTATTGGTTTAAAGCTTGTTTTTCTTTTTCTTTTTTTTCCAATGTAAGAATAGTGACTGCGGCTGTCTTTTGTTTTCCATTTGCATGGTAGACCTTTTTCTATCCTTGATTTTGAGCATGTGGGTGCGATTACATGTGAGATGAGTCTCTTGAACAACAGATGGCTGAGTCATTTCTGTTTACCAAGATTGCCACTCTGCATCTTCTAAATGGGATGTTTAGCCAATTTACATTCAAGGTTACTATTGATATATGTGATTTTGATCCTGTCACCGTGTTGTTAACTGGCTGTTATGTAGACTTAATTGTCTAGTTGCTTTATAGTGCCTGTGGGCTATGTGCATAAGTGTATTTTTGTGGTAGCAGGTGTTCTTTTGATTTCGTGTTTAGTACTCCCTTTAGAACCTCTTATAAGGCTGGTCTAGTTGAAACATATTCCCTCAGCATTTGCTTATTTGGGAAGGATTTCATTTCTCTTTCACTTATGAAGTTTAGTTTAGCCAGATATGAAATTCTTGGTTGGAATTTCTTTTCTCTAAGGACACAGAAAATAGGCCCCCAATATCTTTTGGCTTGTAACGTTTCTGCTGAGAGGTCTGGTACTAGCCTAATGGGTCTACCTGTACATAACTTAATCTTTCTCTCTAGTTGCCTTTAAGATTTTTTCTTTTGTGTTGACTTCAGTGAATCTGATGACTATGCGCCTTGGGGATTGGTCCTCTTGTATAATATCTAGCTGGGGTTCTCTGTATTTCTTGAATTTGCCTGTCAATCTCTTAGTGAGATGAGGGAAATTTTCACAAACTGTATCCTCAAGTACATTTTCCAAGTTGCTTATTCTCTCTCCTTGCTCAGGAATGCTAAAGGGTCATAGATTTGGTCTCTTTACATAATCTTACATTTCTCAGAGGTTTTGATCATTTTTCTTAATTCCTTTCTCATTATTTTTGTCTGACTGAGTTGACTCAAAGAACCAGTCTTCAAGCTCTAGATTCTTTCTTCAGCATGGTCTATTCCATTGTTAATACTTCCAATTGTATTACAAAATTATTATAGTGAGTTTTTCAGCTCTAGAAGTTCAGTTTGGTTCTTTCTTAAGGTTGTTATTTTGCAGCCTGGGTAACATGGCAAAATCCTTTCTCTATAAAAAAATACAAAAAACCAACTGGGTATGGTCACGTGTACCTGAACCTGGCAGGTTGAGGATGCAGTAAGCCCTGATTGTGTGACCACACTCCAGCCTTGGTGACAGAGTGAGACCCTGTCTCAAAGAAAAAATAAAAAATGATGGCTATCTTGTCTTTCAGCCCTTGGGTCACCTTACTGGATTCTGTGGATTCTTTTGATTGGGTTTCAACTTTCTCCTGAATCTTGATGACTTTCCTTGCCATCCAGCTTTTGAATTTTATGCCTGTCATTTCAGCCATTTTAGAATGGTTAAGAACCATTGCTGGGGAGCTAGTGGGCTCATTTAGAGGAAAGGGGACACTCTGGCTTTTTAGATTGCCTGAAGTTTCTTGTGCTGATTCTTTCTCATCTGGGAGAATTGGTGTTCCTTTAACTGTGGTTTAAGTTGAGTATATTCAGTTAGCTTCATTTCTGGATGCTTCTAGATGCCCAGGGCTCTGTAAAGGAACTTTATATTTGGGTCAATTCTTGCTCTTGGTTTCACAGGTGTATATATTTAGTGGGACAAATTTTTGGTGTTGTGGGTTGAGTTGGAATCCAGTAGATCACACTTAAGAATAATGGCTAGTAGCTAAGCTGGCACCCAGTCACGTGACTCTTTTGTACTACCTTGTATTCACAGGCATGCTCTGTGGTGGCAGGGGAGAGAGACAGCCCCCTCACCAGTCCACTCCTGGGCCTTGGGGGAGCCCCTCTGATGACTGCTGCTACACCCACATTTTTTGTTAGGTGTTCCATGTGGTGGGCCCCCCCTTGGGCAGAGGCTGTGGTAGGGAGATGTGAACACAGTCTCTGAAATGGCCTTGAGGAGGAAGGCACATTCTGTTCCCTCTCTGTCCCAGGAACCCATGCATCTCACCCTTCTCAGTGTTCTGAGGATGGGGGCTCCTTCTCCACTTAAGTGCCAGCCACAGATCTTGGCTTTGTACTCTTGAGCTGCCCGCTACAGCCCTGGGGGCAACGGGATGTTGGTTTGGGTCTGGGTTCTGGTAGTGGTGAGAGATCCAGTGTGTTCCAGGGTCCTCAGGAAAGTACTTAGGTGCAGTGACTCACTAAGGGTGTGCTGCAGGGGCTGCACTGTGCACCCACTCCTGCAGGGAAGCTAGGCATAGACCCTATGAGGGAACAGCAGGCAGAAGAGCTTGCAAAGCAGATGCCTCCAGTCCTGTGGTGAAGCTGGCCCCGCCTCTGCTGGCTTAGAGGTCAGCTGGGGCCTGCACCTCCTGGAGGGGAATGGCGAGCCCTGGGGGATGGGCCTCTGTCCTCACTCTCTGCAGGAGAGTCCAGTGTGCAAAAGCTCCCAGGCTCCATCCGTCCAATGGCCTGTCTCTGACTGCTCCCTAGGGAGATCCCCCGCTAGAAGTCCATGTCCATGGGGGATACAGAGTCCTCTGTAGCTAGGATTCCACAGGTCTGCAGCAAGAGTGGGCTGTCCCTCAGTTCCCCGACTCACCCCTTTCACAGAAGCCAATTGGAGCTGGAACTAGCCCTGGCATTAGGGTATCCTACACAAGATTCCCAGCTTCATCCCTCTTCCGCCTTGGTTCCTGCATCACTTCTCCATCCACTCTCAGCATTTTCTCTCTGAAGATCTGCCCAAATTATGGTGGTTTACTCGAGAATTCAGTCTCTCTCAGTAGGAATGGCATTTTTGGGACTGCATCTAGTTGGTCACTTTGTGTTCAATTTGAAGAATGTTTAGGACATGTTTTGCTGGACAGCTCTTCAAAGCACACTGCTGAGCACTTCTGCTGGGCCCATTTTGAGACTGAAATTGTAGAGTTTTTGAGAAAACAAATGCGGGCTAAAAGCTTGAATAGACATTCTCATTTCAATATTTGTCATTTAAAGCATCCCTCATTATTATCAATATAAAGTGAAAATGCCATACCCACAGTCGTGCTGCCAATCATTTTCTCTACTGAGCTAAAGACTCACAGAAATGGGATTTTTATAGTAGCCTCCAGAGACACCGAAGTGACAGTGCTATCTGCATCCAAAATAAGAATGTATCTACCACTGGCAAAATGAATTAGTATGACTAAAACTCAAATGAATCTCATTTCTACCCCCTCCTCTCTTTCAGAATACTTATCTCATTTTATTGTAATTGCTTTATAAATTTCCTGCCTTTGACATTGTAAGCTAAGCAAGGGAACAGTCTATATATACATGATTTTACATTGTTTTTACAGTACTTAGTACAATGTCTGGTTCATGGTAAACTGTTAATAAGTAGTTATTGAATGTGTGTGTGAATGAATAATAAAATGAATCATACCATGATCTCAGTTGCTAAAATAATGCACAATTAAATAGAGGGCAAAAATTTTACACTAGAAAACTAAAGCCCACAATATAAATAATCAAGTGATCCACTTTTCAAACAATGGTCAATGACTGAGCAAACAATATTTAACCTATTGGGAAATTTTAATGTTTAGTAATTAGTTAATCATCCTTCAAAAAGCACTTATTGAACACCTATTATGTACTAGTTCCTGGGAAAAGCTCTACGCTACTAATTTCTAACAGAAGCAGTACCCAACTCCCACTTCCATCCCCAGTTGTGTTTTGCAATTTATTTGATTTTTCTTTTTGCTATCATGATATTTGGTGGCCAGGAGCCAAGCATTCTAGATATCTTACAATTTGTAGGATAGTCCTTCACAATGAAGAATTGTTCCAGGTTCCACAGGATTTTGAAATATTTTGCAAGATATTTAAATGCCATATTTCACTCAATCTAAGATACCATTGATTTTAAGATGTACTATAATTATATATATAACTGAGAAGGAAGAACACCACAAATTATACTATGACACAATTCCTTCAGTATAGTTCTGCACAACACACGTGTCAGTCTCAACAGCTCTTGCTCTTCTGAAATTTCTTTTAACTACTCTGAGCGATCTACAAATTCTCCTCCTTTTTGTTACTCAGATGGATCTACAAATTTTTCTGCCTTCTGTTGCACTGAATGGCATATGATAGTTAATCTTTGCATATATTTCATGATGAAAATGTAAGACGACATTTATTCGTGTTGTCTTCTTTTTTTAATAAAAAAAATGTGCTTGGCCGGGCACGGTGGCTCGCGCCTGTAATCCCAGCACTTTGGGAGGCCGAGGTGGGCAGATCACGAGGTCAGGTGATCAAGACCATCCTGGCTAACACGGTGAAACCCCATCTCTACTAAAAGTACAAAAAATATTAGCCAGGCGTGGTGGCGGGTGCCTGTAGTCCCAGCTACTCGGGAGGCTGAGGGAGGAGAATGGCGTGAACTCGGGAGGCAGAGCTTGCAGTGAGCCAAGATTGTGCCACTGTACTCCAGCTTGGGTGACAGAGCGAGACTCTGTCTCAAAAAAAAAAAAAAAAATTGCTCTAGCCGTTCGAAGTTCCTCTGGGAAAAATATTGAATGATTGTTATTCTTCCAGTGACGAATGCTTTGTAATTTCAAAATGATGTCCACTGTCCTGCTTCCATGCTTGTGAATAATTATTTGTATTGATGTTGATTCATAGTATAATGTCTTTAAATGACATTTTATATAGCAATTAAACTCAACACATGCAATACCTGCAAAGCAGATAACCCAATTGAAGTGATGAGAATACGAACAACTCTGATCAAGTTTCCTCATCTTGGCTGCAACCTGATTGAAAGAGACTGTAAGAAGCCATTGACTGTAAGATGAATTTTGTAATTTCAAAAAGGTTAAAATGTGTCTAGAGACAATAGATGAAAGATTTGTTTTTGTAGTTATTTGAGTCCAGAGTCTAACTCCATTTAACTCAAATATGCTGAGTTTTTCAAGAATGCAAATATACTATGTAAATCACAATAAGATTACCCTTGGCTTTGTTCAGAACTTACCGAGGTTATTCATCCTTCTGAAAAGGCTATTTGCGATACAGTATTTGAGTCTCTTAGGTCACATACCTATAACTGTGTTATGAGCTACTATATTCAATGTGATTATTCATATAGTTGCAAACATCTGACTAATTTAAGACTTGTCTTCGTCAATGATTTAGTCTCATTTATTATACATAATTTTCTTATTGCTCTTGTACTATGCTGAGGGCATTTTGTCAATTTATTCGAGAACAGAATGCTGATTTATAATATCTACAGAAATACATAAAACATATTTCAAAAGACTATAACTACAGTGCATATTGTGGTTGATAATATTTAAATGCTGCTATAGTGATATTGTTTATACAACACTTGAAATTAACACCTTCTTCATACAGATGTAGGTTTGAAATGCATGTATTTTTTGAGGGTAATAAGCTTTCAATCTTTTTAAGATTCTTAAAAATTTTTACATATTCTTAATCACATTAATAGTATTGTTTTTCTAAAAAGGTGGACCTTTTTTCCTAAAAAAATTATCCCCAGTGGAAGCTGTTCTTAATGATGCATGGTAACTGATAGGATATTAATGGGGTTTTGACCTAGTTCTTTTTTCATTTGAAGCACAAACAAAAAACTCACTGGGGCAGACTATCTCCAAAAGACTGATCAAACCCCGAAAATATGCAAAGGCATTTCAGACAAACATTTCTAACTTTAATACTTAGATGAACGCTATAGCTTTCAATCTGAATATCTTCAGCTTTAACATCACTAATTATCTTAACTTTTTGAATATTCTGAACTTGGAGAAAGGTCTAATTAATTTTCAGTGGCTCAGTGCGATTTAGGTATATATGAGCATTGTCCAAAATACATACAGTTGCTTGGCTTCAGGTCTGTGATACATGGGATCATGTGATGCCAAAAGGCACCAGGGCCCCACATTTCCTGACCCCTGGTAAAGTTCACTGTCCGCTGTTAAACTGGCAACTGACCTGACACCAGAGCTATCAAAGGGAGATTTTTTTTTTTTGAGTTCTACGTACACTTGATGATTCTTTTGTCATTGTGGTTGGTTTTCATTGTGTCAATAACTTTTGGCAGTTGGTCTACTCCTTAACCTGAATAATCAGGATTCATCTCTTTGCATTCTGTCTCAAATGTCTCCACTGATGTCTTCCATAAGCTGGTTCCAAATCTGCATCTCCTGGTGGGGAATCCCAGACTGCCCCAAAAGATTTTGAGATCCATTGGCATTCCAGATTTTTACTCCCTTGGAGACAATTACTTAGCATCTGTGGATAAATCATATATGTAACACAGTACTACAGTAACTCCTCCAAACACCTCTGCAGGATACATGTTTGGTTGCCAGCAAAGAAAATTCTTCTGTTCAAGGTACTGCATGCTGAACATGCACAGGGTGCTGGTGAGTCCTCCTCCTGAAGCCAGGGCAAACTGTGCTTGATCTTCCCTGGGCACTGCATTTGGCCTCAGAGATGCAGCCCTGGCTTCTGGTCCAAGAAGGTGAATGCTAAGAATCTGTGCTACACTCTTGCTGCAAAAGACATCAGGCCTCTTGATATTTTGAGCATGTTTTTATGTAGGATATATTAACTATGGATTTCATTTTAGGAGAGTAAAAGGACTAAATATATTTATAAATAGGAGGGCTTGGTCTGATAAGATTGAGAACCGCTGAACACAGATATGCTATTCCTGCTAATAGTGTCATTGAAGAGTAGACTTAGACAATTGCAGCAAAATGGGAAAAGTTTGGCGATAGTGGTAAGCACACAGTGCTATAAACGCACACAGGAGGGCACTTAGGATGGACTAGGGAAGGGCCAGGCAGGGTTCCCTAGGAGAGGTGATTTTTGAGCTGGCCTACAGAAATATTTGGAGTTATCCAGGTAAATGAAGGTTATTCTAGTTAGACGAAAAAATGCCTTGGAGGTATGAGATGGCATAGCATTTATAAAGACCTACAAATGGATGAGGCAGTTGAATCAAGGGAAATAGTTGTGTTTGGATAAGATGCCAGGTTGTTCATAGGCAATTATTGCTCCTCCCTCCTGAGACTCCATTAAAATGAAATAAATCATTTCCCCTTCTGTCCTACTCCCATGTACAGTCGGTGTAAATACACAGAGAAAAAGGGAATGAGAGAGGGGATGTTAGTAGATGAAAGATTGTTACAGTTTGTGAATTTAGGAAGTTCATAGAAGCAGAAATGTTATTTAAAATATTTAAAAATAAGTACGATGTGGGGCCCAAGCAATCAGAAAGAACTGCCTGTTGTCATGCAGAAGAGTTTCCTGGGGACCCTCTGCTGAGCCAGTGGTGGGCTGCACAGTCTCTGTCACCCTTGGCTTCTCTAGATGTACTCTCCACTAAACTTTTAGAGCTGAGAGGACTCCCTTGCTTTTTGACTACCTGATGGTTTAGCTAAAGGAGGCATCAGGGGTATCAGGATCATTATTCTACTGGTTCTTTCCCTGCTGAGCCATGGTTTTGTGTGCCTGCTATCCTCTACCTAGGACCACAGTTTCTGTAGGGTAATCTATTCTATAGCTATAGCTCTGCTTGGTTGCACCAACAGTTTCCTTTCTTGCCTCTTCAGGCTTAGAGGAGGTAATAGCTTTCTCATCTTGATGATTCTGGTGTCTTGTCCCATCCCTTGTTGGTTGGTTTCCCTTAACCCTCTTCATGCCGCTGTAAATGGTCTCTTCATTAAATCTTTCAATGATCACATTTTCTGTGCACCATCTGCTTCCTGTAAAGAGTTCGTGTGGGTGCATGTGGAAAGGGGGTTTCCCAGGGAGAGAATGAGGTGGCAGGGGGTGTGCAAGGGATTCTGGAGAGGTAGCTAATAACCAAGAAGGACAATAGGATTTCTGTTTCATGAACTGTCATGGCTAACCTGGTGAATGTCAGTTAGATATCAGTTCTGGATAGGATACAAACTATGTACTTATCGGAATAGAAGCTTACACAGAATATGAAGGGCTTTGTTTTTGTCCCCTCAAATGCACAAAGGGTCAGGATGGCATATATTTCAGAATATAGGAAGTAAAGTCCAGAACTAAAAATGGTACCAACAAAGGAATGCCTTACATGTCTGAATATGGAACTGGAATCTCAGCTCTTATTTCTATCCAATAACTAGTTGAACCAATAACTAGATGTGTAGCTTTCAGACAAAAGATTGTAGGTTCTTTCTGTATAGGAATTAAATAGTGAATACTTGAGATTAAGGGAAAATTTAGGAATATTGACTGAAAAGCTGCACTCAAGGATGTTTGTTCTCTATTCCTATAATCCCATCAAGCCTTTGTTGCACATAGTCCAGTCAGGAGACTGGAGAACTCTTCTGGAAAATAGAATGGCTTCAGGGAAAAGTTCTTCATATATTGATGTTTAGAAATCACCAGTGAAAATGTGGCTCTCCCCACCTGTCAATCCAAAGTGAAACATGTGAGTTGACATACTTCATCTATATTAGAAAGCTGCCTGTTAGCTTTTTAAGTTTTCATTTTTAATATGTACTCAAACCAAAGATCTCTTGGCATAAAAGTAAGCCTCATAAATTAAAAACAAACAAGTAAAATAAACATACAGAGAAAGTGCCCAGACCAAAAAAATGTGTAAATCAGAATTAATCTCTCCCAAATAAGAATTTCACAGCTCCAACTAAAACTTTAAGGTTTGTGAGAACATATTGTAACTGTTAAAAAGTCCCAGAAAGCAACTTTAAAAATTAACATACAGGTAAGTTAAAAAATCAGGTGGCTAGAATAAAAAAGGGAAGATTTGGAACATAAAGTCAAGAAAATTTCTCAAAATATAATAAAAACAGAGGTGAAGGCCAGGCATGGCAGCTCACACCTATAATCCCAGCACTTTGGGAGGCTAAGGTGGGTGGATCACCTGAGGTCAGGAGTTTGAAACTAGCCTCTCCAACATGGCGAAACCCCATCTCTACTAAAAAAAAAAAAAAAAAAAAAAAAAATTAGTCGGGTGTGGTGTGGTGGTGCATGCCTGCAGTCCCAGCTACTCGGGAGGCTGAGGCATGAGATCATGGAGGTGGAGATGGAGGTTGCCGTGAGCCAAGATCACACCACTGCACTCCAGCCTGGGAGACAGAAAAACAGAGGTAGAAGGCCGGGTGCTGTGGCTCACGTCTGTAATCCCAGCACTTTGGGAGGCTGAGGCTGGCAGATCATGAGGTCAAGAGATCAAGACCATTCTGGCTAACATGGTGAAACCCGATTCTGCTAAAAATACAAAAAATTATCCAGGTGTGGTGGCAGGTGCCTGTAGTCCCAGCTACTCGAGAAGCTGAGGCAGGAGAATCACTTGAACCTGGAGGCAGAGGTTTCAGTGAACTGAGATCACGCTACTGCATGCCAGCCTGGCAGTAGAGCAAGACTCTGTTTCAAAAAAGAAAAAAATAAATAAATAAAACAGAGGTGGAAAGTATTAGAAAAAAGAAGATACTTAGAAGATAAATATAGAAAGTTCCACATCTGACTAAGCTCCAAAAAGAAAGAAAAAATAATGAAAATGGAAGGAAGGAAATGATAAAAATAAAATACAATAAAATATTTTACAATCGAAGTGTATTAATATCCAGATATAGAAGCCTTACCAAGTTGCCAGTGCCAAGAATGGAAACGACCCACACGAGGGCACTTCATAGTGAAACTGCAGAGCACAGACGTAAAGACAATTTCAGAACACAGATGTAAATACCTTCTGAGTGTCAGAAAAAAAGACACATGTAAAGGACTAGGAATCAGAATAGTGCCAAACATCTCAAAGAAAGTCTAAGAACAACGAGAGAGTAGAAGATGGTTTTCAAAATTATGAGGAAAAACTCACTCTATGTATCTATGTATCTATGTATCTATGTATCTATCTACCTATTTATCTATCTATCCAGCCAGCCAGCCAGCCAGCCAGCCAGCCAGCCAGCCACCCTCTGTCTGTCTATTGGTCTATCATCTATCATCTGTCTATCTTTATGTTTCTTACTGAGAACTTGATACTTAACAGTGAAAAGGGCAGATGAAGACCTCCTCATGGAACCTTTGTTAAGCAATTAATGGAGGATATGTTCCAGCAAAATACGGGAATGAATCAAGTAAGAGGAAAGCATAAGCTTTGCACAGGGGGAGTATGGTAGCCAGTGAGGTTTATCCTGGGTGCGATTATTGCTAATTGATAACGTTTCCCAATACCCCACCATGACAACTTGAAACATAGTCGGTATTGGCAATTTTTGACAGTCTCTAGTGACCAAGATTTAAAAAAAGAAAAGGAGGCAAACATAGTATCTAGGGAACCATGTCTCTAACAAAGGAGAATAGCAAAAGAAGTACCTGGCCGAAAACCGTTCAGAGGGCCTGCAGAGCAACCATCCTTGTTCAGAGCAGGAGAATGAAGGTCTCCATGATGCAGAACTCCATCCAGAAAAAAAGTAGACTCAAGGGAATGGATGAAATTGTCAGTGGTAACTTAGAGATGAAGGAAAGTATTAACGATATTTAAATGAAAATTATGCAAGCAAAAAAAAAAAAAAAGAATTTTTAAAAAATTGACACAATAGTAAACAAAAAGCTCTATAGAAAATAATGTCTTGATCCTCTTCCTAAACCGGTGCTCAGCAAGGAGAAGGCCATGTTCATTTCGGGCGCCAAGATCGTGAAGCTCAATGACGAGAAGCTGGACTAGTTCGAGTCCAGCATCTCCCAGGCTCTTCTGGAGCTGGAGATGAACTCAGACTTCAAGGTTCAGCTCAGGGAGCTTAATATTATGGCAGCCAAGGAAATTGAAGTTGGAGATGGTCGGAAAGCTATCATAATCTTTGTTCCCGCTCCTCAACCGAAATCTTTCCAGAAAATCCAAGTCCAGCTAGTAGCAAATTGGAGAAAAAGTTCAGTGGGAAGCATGTTGTCTTTATTGCTCAGAGGAGAATTCTGCCTAAGCCAACTCGAAAAAGTCATACAAAAAATAAGCAAAAGCATCCCAGGAGCCGTGCTGTGACAGCTGAGCACGACGCAATCCTTGAGGACTTGGTCTTCCCAAGGAAATTGTGGGCAAGAGAATCCGCGTGAAACTGGATGGTAGCCTGCTCGTAAAGGTTCATTTGGACAAAGCACAGCAGAACAATGTGGAACACAAGGTTAAAATTTTTTCTGCATCTTGGCTGGCATAGAGAAACCCTGTCTCTCCTAAAAACACAAAACATTAGCCAGGAGTGGTGGCAGACGCCTGTAGTCCCAGCACTTTGGGAGGCTGAGGTGGGCAGATCATGAGGTCAGGACATGGAGACCATCCTGGCTAACACAGTGAAACCGTCTCTACTAAAAATACAAAAAATTAGCCGGACATGGTGGCGAGCACCTGTAGTCCCAGCTACTGGGGAGGCTGAGGCAGGAGAATGGTGTGAACCTGGGAGGCGGAGCTTGCAGTGAGCTGAGATTGCACCACCGCACTCCCGCCTGGGCTACAGAGCCAGACTCTGTCTCAAAAAAAAAAAAAAAAAGAAAAAAAAAAATCTGGTGTCTATAAGAAACTCATGGGCAAAGATGTTAATTTTGAATTACCAGAGTTTGAATTGTAAACAAAAATGACTAAATAAAATATTTTCACAGTTAAAAAAAAAAATAATGCTTTGATAACTTTTTCTTTGCAGCGAGTTATATTTTCTGAATCAGATTATATTGATTCAACTGAAAGTAGCTTTTACTATATTTAAGAAATAAGAGAGAGGAGGTGGGAGTATAGGAGTTAAATGCATGTGTGTCATATATGTAAATTTAAAGATAAAGTCTGAAGTATTGATAAATCTAGATAGAGAAGTATAAATCTATGTAGCAGAGACTTCTACAGGTCTCCTAGAGGCTGTCTCCCCTTGTCCAACAGGAGGCTTTGGCACGTGGCTGGCCAGTGCAAGCAATACTTCTCTACCCTCCCGGCTGGGATGAAGTTTTGGCTCATGAGTTGTATGTACACGTTTCAAATGACAGCAACTAGAATCCTTCAAAGAACAGCATGCCCATGTGCCTTTGCCCTTTTCTCCATCTTGATGTCTAAAACATAGATTCTACCTCAGACCGTGAGGACAGAGGCCACATTTTAGTGGCAGTGGAATGTGAACAGGGAGAAGTCTGGCTCTTTATACTGCAAGTATTTTATGTAAGACAAAAAAACAAAAAAAACCCAAAAAAACCAAAAACAAACAAACAAAAAAACCCTGTTTCTCTTATTTGAGGCATGGCATTGAACTTGTCAGAGCCAAACCTAAACTCTTTTAGCATAGTATGAGAAATATGGAGGAAATATCCAGAACCAACTGAAATAATAAAAAATGGTTGTATCTGGAGAGTATATTTGGTGCTAAAGAGGGACAAAGGAAAGAGCTACTGTTTTCCATTATAAACTTCAGCAATAATAAGCCGAATATGAAATTGCTGTTTAGTAGACTGAAATTGGTTGAATATCAGTGATTTACTATGCTTCAATCTAATATATATATTTTAATTGGTATGATTAAAAAATCTTTGAATACAAAAGAAAGAAAGAGGAGACTGGGTAAGTAGACAGGAATCTAATCTTGAAAGACCTGCTGTGTCATAGTGAGGGTCTGTGGTTTAATGTGATCAGATTGGTGTTTTGAAGATCATTCCCACAGTAAAATGGAGAATATACTTTATAGTATAGCTCCATTATTTAGTAGCTATCATAAATAATTTTAAAAGGTGCCTTTATAAATCAATCAAGACAACAAATAATGAAAACTAAACTAAGGCTGTTGCAGAGAGGATCAGGTTAAGAAACAGGTTATCAATCAGAGAAAGAGGGCAGGAGATGGAAGAGAGACAGTCTGGGAAAGTGGTTAAGAATCTGGATCTGAAGTCCCTTGGACTGTCTGTTACCCTATGTGTGGCTTTGGCAAGGTTCTGTAATCACACTGTGCTTCCCGTTCTCATTTACAGAATGGGGATAACAATTGTACCTCCTTTTTAGAGTTGTGGTGAACATTACATGCAAGAGCACATATGAAAACCATACAGAAGTGGTGAGAGTACACGTTCTTGTCTTTTTCCGCTTCTCAAGGGGAATGCTTCCAGCTTCTCCCATTCAGTATGATGCTGGCTGTGAGCTTGTCATAGATGATTCTTGAGTACACATGGACATAAAGATGAGAACAAGAGACACCGGGGACTACTAGAGGAGGGAGGGCAGTGGGGAGGCAAGGGTTGAAAGACTAGCTGCCGTGTACTAGATTCACTACCTCAGTAACGGGATTACTCATACACCAAACCCCAGTGGCACACAACTTACCATGTAACAAACCTGCACATGTACCCCCTGAACCTAAAACAAAAGTTGGAAAAAAAGGAAAAGTAACAAACTACCTGGTGCAGAATAAATACTGAATAAATGTGAGCTACTATTATTACTATAGGTTGCTTCATCCATTGGAGGAAGCGCAGGAGAAGGCACAGCCTGGGTGGTGGTAAGATACTAAGCTCTATTCTGGAATGTGGCATTTGAGGTACTGGCTATCTAAGTGGATTTGTCTGATAAAGAAGATTGACAGGACAGAAGTTGTGCTACAAATAGGATTCATTGGGACCCAGGCGGAATTTGAAGCTGTGGGAATGAATTCATTCTACATCTAAGAGGAGTATGTAGAGTGAGGAGAGAGAAGAAAAAAATAGAAACACCAATATTTAAGGAAAAGGAAGGCTTCCAAGGAAATTAAGAATAACAAATCAGAGATTTGGGAGAAGGGCAAGTGGAGAACATTGGGAAGTAACAATTTCCAGGAGTGTTTCGCATGCCCAAACTGGAACGGGATGTAGACAGGTCCTTTGACTTTAGCAACTAAGTGGGTGATCACCACGTTGGTGGTCCGAGGAGCTCAGGAGTCAGAGGGCAGAAAGCAGAGGTGCTGCCAAACATGACGAAAGCAAACTGAGCCACTGGGGGCAGAGTCTTCTTTCTAGAAGCTTGTCTGGGAATGAGAAAACTGGAAGAGATTTGAGAGTGTTTGCACATGTAAATAAATAAGACTTCAGAGAGGACGGAAAAAACAAAACAAAACAAAACACACCATAAAACAAATAGCACACATGAAAAAGCAGGGTCCCTGAGATCTGTTCTCTTCTGATTTTCCATTTTGCCTTCTCAGATAAGTAGAATGTGTGACAACAAAAAGACGAATTATGATTCTTGGTATTTAATTATGTAAGATCTGTTTCAAAGCCTCATGGGAGAGTGTTTTGTCCTGTTACATATTCTTTTTCTGTATGCTTTCCTAAAAAGTGATAACAACATATGCAAAGAAACACCGAGAGAGAAATCAATCTGAAATGACATTGCATGTCTAGAGATTATTTTCTATGCTCAAACAGAAATAGCTCTTTTTGATAGCTTTTCCTATTAACATGCCACTTTAAGGAAGAATAGGAAAGTGCCGAGCTTCACAGTCAGAAAATGCTTTCTATTTTAACTCCTTCAAAAAGGTAATGAGTAATTTCATCTGTCTACAAAACTACATGTGTGTGTATGTGTGTGTTTAAAAAGTCCCGGAGGTCAAAATAAGTCTTTATATAATTAGAAATTTTGTGACCTTTCAATAGAAAATAATCACAAATAATGGAATAAAATACGTTTTTTGATCTCAGGTGTGACAAAGGCATTTCTTATAGCAAGAAGTAAAGGCGTACAGCCACTGGAAGGTGGCTGCTGTGCTGTGGTCTCTGTTCCCACAGCCTTGTTTAGTAGCCACTATAAATAGAAACAGTGCGCATAGGAGAACAGATGCACTTTTCCACATCAGCATCAGACTGCTCCCAGGCAATTAATGGCCATTGTAGCTGAGCATAAGAACTGAATAATTATTCTTAAATTATTTTCAATGCATATACTGCTCGACATGTAAGGGAATGGTTGTTTACATGTATCACTTTGAGAAAACTGAAGAAAAGCTCAATAAGAAACTGCTCGACATGTAAGGGAATGGTTGTTTGCATGTATCACTTCGAGAAAACTGAAGAAAAGCTCAATAAGAAATTTGCTGCAACATGGATCGAACTGGAGGTCATTATGTTAAGTAAAATAAGCCAAGCTCAGTTTATTTGCATGTTCTCACTCATATATAGGAACTAAAAGAAATGCATTACATAAAGGTAGAGAGTAGAATGGTAGTTACAGAGGCTGGGAAGGGTAGCACGGATGAAGAACACTTGGTTAAGAGGTACAAAAATACAGTAAGCTACAAGGAATAAGTTCTAGTGTTCAATAGCACTGTAGAGAAACTATAGTTAACAATAATTTTTTGTATATTTGAAAATAGATAGAAGAGACAACCTGGAATGTTCCCAATACACACACAAAATAATTGGTTGAGGTGGTGGATATCCCAGTTACCCTAATTTGATCTTTATGTATTGTGTGCACATATCTAAAGAAAACCCTCATGTACCTCATAGATACAACTATTATGTATCAATTAAAAAATGATCATCATTTGTGATCTGTGTTTCTTGTATGAGTTCTGATTATGCTCCAAATACTATGCTATGCCCTTTAAAAAGCATTTAACATTTTAAATATTTATGATCCTATGCCATAAATACTAGTATTACCCCATTTAGCAGGGGAATAATTTTAGACTCAGTTAAATTACTTCTTATGTTTTGAGATTTGGTATGTGAGATTTAAAGCTACTACTGGAGAGAGCAGTCTTCCTCTAGTTTGAGAATTGAATGATATTTTGGGGGCAAAACAAGTAAGATATGAAGAAAATACTTAGAGGCAATAACCACTTATTAAAAGGGAATTCTTATGTCTAAGAAATTTTCATCTTGACTAAAATACTCAGCAAAGTACTGCTATTCTGACTGTATTTGCAGCCACATACATGCATATATATATACTGCATATATACATACACTGCATATCTATACTGCATATATACATATATATACTGCATATATATACTGCATATATATATCTATATACACTGTTTGACTAACTCTATTAGTATTTTTTGCAATGTCTCTCATTTTATGAAATTGATGTATTCCTCAAGAGTTGCAGGCTATTTATTTATTTATTTTTTGCTAGCTGTTTATAGCTCTATTTGAAAAGGGCCCTAGCTGTGAACACTGGGTAAATAATTGTTTTATATTATCAAGAGGACAAATGATTATTTCCCAAATAAACACACTTACGTTTAACTAGCTGTACAAATAGGGAACTGAGTGCTCCAAACCATGTGACTAAGATACAAACTAAAGAGAGTACTATGGCACATGGTACCACTAGAGATGGGACCACTCTCTGGCAAGAGGATGGAGCCAGCATGTGCCTAGGTTGTTCACAGCCTAAAGGCATGCAATCTCTTGAGCTCTTCTTGCTAAGGATTATTTAGCACAGAGTTGTATGATTCCTGCTATGTTTCCATGATTCTAAACCTTTAAAAAATTTTTTTTATATACTTCCTATGGTGTCCTAAGAAAGTTTAATGACTATATTCTCTTTTATTTCTTACGTGTTATTTTTGTATTATTTCAAACTTACAAAAAAGTGAGAACAGCACACAAAATTTCTGTTATATGTACTTTTACCCAGATACACAAATTGCTTAAATATTGACCCCATTTACTCTCTTATTTTAACTTATGCTTTCTAAGTATATGTTTGTATTTTTCTCTGAAACACTTGAGAGTAAATTTTAGACATCATGCTCATTTGTACTAAAGACATCAACGTGTTTTTTCCAGGAACAAGGATATTCTCCTGCATAACCACGATGCAATGATAAAATCAGAGAAGTTAACATTGAAACATTACTATTATCCATGGTCCATATTCAGATTTTATCAATTGTCCCAATGATATTCTGTATAGCTAATTTTTTTCCCAGTCCAGGATCCATTCCAGGATCGTGTATTGAATTTAGTTATATTTTTAAAATCTGGGACTGTTCCTCAGTCTTCCTTTGTGAGTCATATCTTGACATTTTAAAAAGTGCAGGCTAGTTATTTGGTAGAGTGCTCCTCAGTTTGGGTTTGTCTGATGTTAACTCATAATTAGAAATTAGATTATGCCTTTTTACCAAGAATGCCAAACAAATGTTGCTGTGTCCTTCTTGGTGGTTTATAGCAGGTGGTTTGAGATTCAGTTGGCTCCATTACTGATGATTTCAACCTTCATCACTCATTGAAGGTGCTGTCTACCAAATTTTTCTTCTGGAAAGTTACCATTTTTGTCTTTGTAATTAAAAAACAATCTGTGGGACATTCACTGTTGACTCTTGCCTTGATGAATTATTACTATGATGTTGCAAAATGACAATTTTCTCTCATAGTTTCTGCAGCTATTAATTGATATTCCATTGCAAGGAAGGACTTTCTTTTCTCTCTCATTGTGCGTGTTTGTATGTATTATGTGTTTATATCAGTTTAGACTCATGATTTTTTATTTTATTCCATAGGTTGTAATATTTTACCATCATTATTTATTTTGATGCCAAATTGCCCCCTTTGTATTTGAATTTTTAAAAATGGCATTAACCAGTTTTGTCATGTACTTTAGTCACGTGACCTGCATTTGATAACTTCTGGCTGATTTCAAAAAATAAATATATTCTCCTGACAAGGAATTTCATTCTATTTAATACAGACAAAATGAAATGAATAATGAAAAATTAATAATTTTGAAGAGAACTTTGTTGTAATCAGTATACAACTTCTAAAAAACAATCTACAAATACTATTTTTTCATTGTTAGTGTTTTTATAAAGTTCACTACATTCATAGGATGATTCTGCCTCTTAGATTTTAGGTTTTGGCATATTCACATTTGTTGCATTTTCTGTAAGATTTTTCTGTTTTCTCTGTTTAGACACTCTTTCGACCCAAATGAAGAACAAGCCTGAGGGGTCAGGACTGGATTAAAATATAAAATATATATAAGTTACTCCTAATTATTAATTATTGATTAATATTTTTCTGTGTAGTTTAATTCAATAGGTATTATTCATCTGAGTTCTTCATAAGTCTGTTTTGTTTGGGATATCTCTCTTCAAATCCCCCCCGCAAACTGTAGTATTTTCAAGATTGGATCATATTTGCACATCAATGAACTTATGCCCCAAAGTGGAACTGTGACCATAAACTTAAATGTGAACCTATTGCTTACCATTGCTTCCCATATTGTCATTGAACAAGAATGGCTTGGAAAGGTTTCATTGATATTGTACCCAAAAACTATATGTAAAATTGTTTAGAGACTAAACAAGAAATTTAATAATTGTGAAACTTTCTAGAGAAAAATTACCTGACCTGGAGCAAAATTAGAGTTTGGAAGGACTTCAGTTTATTAGTTTATAGTTTATAAGTACAGAAAATATGAATGCAGCAGTTTTTTGACAAGGCCTCTTTTTGCATTTAGGAAAACTCTCTGAAAGAGTCTACTGGGTGAGGGTGAGAGGCATTGAAATGGGATTAAGGCATCCATTTATTAGGTTATTTAGGGCTTATGTTAGTTTTGTGGCTAGCACAAGTAAAGCATTCTGCTGCTTGGGGAAGCGTTTTCTCTAAAATATTCTAAGTCCTTATTTTGTTGGTGGCTGCATGAGTGAACATGTTTGTCAAGTTCATTACAAGGGGATTTACTTGAATATGCAAATTGTTATTTTGAATGGTGAAAGCCACATTTATGTAGAACTTCACCATAAATATGGTCTTAGGTAGCACCTACTCTTAATCATATTTAGATACGTCCAATGAAAAAGGATTTTCTGTTTGATTTTAATTTTAGAGGAATGCTACTTATTTAGCAACAGCCCCATTCAACCTGTCTAAAATGTTGGTGTTGGGAACTTGACATTTTATAGTGGATTCACATTTATTTGCTGGAATGGCTGATACAAAAGGTTAAAGATCTCCATGCTACCTAGAGTAATAAATTGAAAATTAAATCAGATGACCTCCATCTATCTCCAGATTCTATGACTTTCATTCTTCCCACACTGATAAAAGCAAGGAAAAAATAAGTCAAATTGCAGTAATTGAAATGGCTTTCCTCTTCAGCCCTGCGAAGCTGGCTGGGGCTCAGTGATAACACGTCAGTTCTGCAGCAGAGCACTTCAATATGAGGACGTATTGCTCACTGTAATTTTGCTGAAAAGGTCTGTATACTATTGCTGTCATCCTTTTTTCTTCAGAAGAATATGTGTATTTACTCACAATTGTTTAGTCAGGAATAAAACATCAGATGAGAAGAGGCTGTTTTGTATTATAAACTATGAGTCAATTATTTCTTCATTTTTAATGATCACTAGTTTCAAGTTAGAAGCAAATGCTAATTCACAATAAAGTCCGTTAAACACTTGCAAATGCTAAATGCAGTATAAAAGACATTAAAGCCACATTTCCTGTCCTCTAACAGCTCATAATTTAAGATGGCAAGGTAGTCATATATTCACCCTTCTGCCTTACTTACAAATTAGAACGAAAGGAGAGGGGTAATTAGGCTGCAAAAAAACAATGCATTGCCTAGTCCTTCTGAATGAAGTCAGCTTTTTGTTAAGTAGGTTATATTTGAGAATGTTTTGGGAAGGGGCAGTTGATTACAAGTGGGCACAAGGGAACATTTGGGCGATGGAAGTATCCTATGTGTTGGCCGTGTTGGTGGCTATACGAGTGAATATATTTGTCAAAACCCATCAAACTGCTATTTAAAATGCATGTATTTTAATATATTTAAATAATAATTTATCCTTAATTTAAAAAGCTATCCTAGAAATGAATATAAAGCCCAACTAACTGATAGAATATTGTTCAAAGGATGTGTGCAATCAATTCAGAGAAAAGGAAACCCAGATGGCTCTGAAAAAAAAATATATGTATAGATGCTAGATTCCTCTCAAAATAAAGCAAATTAAAATAACTTGAGATACATTTTTCATCTATAAATTTGGGGAAATGATTGATAACAAACACATTGTATGGGAAAATAGATACCCTCATATTTGCCTTGTTGAAGTATAAATTGCTACCATTCCTAGGGAGGGCAGTTTAGCAACAATTAACAAAAACAAATGCATGTATCTCTGTTGATCCACTAATCCTGCTTTTGGGGAATTCGTCCAACAGATATACTACATGTGGGCAAAATGACATTTGTATAATCTTATTACTTGTAGAATTGTTAATAATTGCATATGATTCTTTAAGTGTCCAAAAATCGGGGACTGGCTAAATGAATTATGGTACATCCATGTAATGGAATACTGTGTAGCTGTAAAAATGGGAAAGTCTCTATATGGTGGCATAGGTAACTCTCTTAATTAAGTGAAAAAATAAGGCACAGTTTCCAGGAAGGTAGAGTAGAAGTAATTTCCTCTATTCCTCTCTCTAATTACAAATAAAAATCTTGGACATTATATATGTGTTAAAAACAAAACAAAATGTAAGAAGACTCTGAAAGGTAGAGAGAAGGTAGCAGACCAGCTACAAATCTCAGGACCCAAGAAAAACAAGGCGGTAAGTGCCGTGGGTTTTCTTTCTGCCTTATATACCCAAGACTTGTTGCTAAAAAAGCTGGCGTCCTGGAAACACCGATGAGAGCAGACAAAACAAAACAAAACAAAACAAACAAAACCCTCAACAAAAACCTGCTCTCTCTAGCGAACGGGCCAGAAAATGGGCAGGCTAGCATGACAGAAAACTTTTAGACAGTAACTACTCCAGCAAAACACCACAGAAAAAAAATGATGGCCTTACTCCCAACCCTATGAGCAAAGGCTGAGCGTGAAACTAGACTTCCATCCCTCCACTCGCCCCTCCTGGAGCTCTGGTGTCAGAGAACATATACTAAGTAGGAATCCTAAACTTTGATCCACATTTGGGGATAAATTGGACTCAGTCAAAATTTTAAAATTCTCTTTTTGAAAGACGACGTCAGTGGATGAAAAGATAAGCTACAAACTGAAAGAAAATGTTTGTAAGCCACATATCTCACAAGGACTAGTATCTAAAATATATAAAGAACTCTTAAAAGTCAGCAGTAACAAACAAACAAACAAAAAATAACAAAAATAAGCAATCCAAATATAAAATAGGAAAAAGACACAGAGACATTTTACCAAAAAGGATATATAGGTGGTAAATAATGCTTGAAAATTTGTTCAACATCATTAGCCATTAGAGAAATGCAAATAAAAACCACTATAAGATATCACTGTACAACTATCAACATAAAAGATAAAATCAAAACTAATGAAAACACCAAATGCTGGTAAAGATATAGAGAAACTGAATTCCTCAAGCATTGCTTATGGGAATGTTAAATGGTAAAGCCACTGTGGAAAATAGTTTGATATTTTCTCATAAAAGTAAACATCACTATCTTATGACCAAACAATTACATCCCTGGGCATTTATCCCAGGGAAATGAAAACTTATGTTCACCCAGAAACTTGTACCTGAAAGTTTGTGGTGGCTTCATTTATAACAGACAAAAATTAGAAACCACCCACTGGGTGAAAACTTAACCGTGGTACATTACTACCTTACTATCATAGAATACTACTCAGCAATAAAAAGTAAGGAACTACTGACATATGCATCGACTTGAAATAACCTTCACAGAATCATGTTGAGTGATGAAAGTCTGTCTCAAAAGATTATATAGTACAGAATTTAATTTATATAATGTTCTTGAAATGACAGAAATTTAGAAATAGGAATACAATTTTGGTTGCCAGGGGTTTGGAGGGAGTGGGAGTGGCTAGAAAGGGGGTGTGGCTATAAAATGAACAGCTTGAAGTATTTTTGCAGTGAAGCCAGAATGTTATCAATGTTATTATCCTGGTTGTGATATTGTACTATAGTTCTGTAAGCTATTGCCATTGGAAGAAACTGGGTAAAAGATACATGGGATCTCTCTGTATTATTTCTTACAACTACATGTGACTCTACAATTATCTCAAAATAGATTTAATTTTTTAAAGTTGATGTGCAGAACAGCAAAACTTACACTACTTTATGTGTGAAATTGTGAGAAAAAATCTGTAATTGTTTTATTCTAAATGAATAATGGAATGCTGGAAAGATACATAAGAAGTTTAAAACTTAAAAATGTGGTCACCTGTGGAAGAAAGGATGGAGAAAAATGAAGACAAGAATAGAAAGGAGATCACTGTACACTCTTTTAACTTTCCAATTTGTGTTTGTTTCCATTTTAGATTGTAATCTCCCATGGATCAAGTATGTGTGTTATTTCGACCATACCTGCACAGTGCCCTATGGAATTATTTAGTAATTTGTTTAATGCTTGATAACTAATCTATCAATATGAAGATTTTCATATGATGATTAGGTGATTTTCCGGAAGGCAAATCTAACTGGATAGAAATATGGAGCATGAAGAATGGATTAAATGGATACCCCATTTGCCACGATGTGTTTAGTATTCATCACATGCCAGTATCAAAACATCTCATGTACCCTGTAAATATATATACCTACTATGCACCCACAAAAATAAAAACATTAATGAAATAAATAAAACTGGAAGTTCGGTGGTGATATAGAAGACAGTAAGAAATATAAGAAAGAAACATACTTGTGACCTCTTAACAAATTTAATTATTTTTTTTTCACTCTCATTTGATTCATTTGATTAACTTTTATCAGTTTGGAAATGACCTCTTCTGTCAGCTCCAGCTGCTGGGTAACTATAGTTCTTAACTCTTGAATCAATGTCCATTTTCTCTGTCTGCTTTGTTGACTCTACTTTTATCTAATATATAACTGTGTGTGTGGGTGTGTCTGTGTGTTAGGTGGATGGGCAGTAAAGAAGAAGGAAAAATGACATTTTTGTCTTTGGGCTTCTATTCATTTTTCAATTCACTTTCTATCCCAAAGGGCCCCCACATTTAAACATTTACATGCCAGGAACTATGTAAGTGTTTTATGCATTAATCTTCGTAACAATGCTAGGAGGAAAGTTGTATTACTATCATACCTGTGATGTGGTTAAGGAAAATAAAGCTGAGTGAGGTGAAAAACTTTCCCGAGGTCACATAGCTACTAAGGGATAGAATCAAGATTCAAATTCTGTCTGACGCCAAAGTCAATGCTCTTTACTGCTCTCCTTATTTGAGTAAGGAGTTGTAGTATGAACTTTAGGAGAGCAGATGTGGATGCTGCGAACCATATAGAACATACTTCCAGAGGCGTTAGTGAGGAAAGAGGTAAGAAATGGGTCATAAATTGGCCAGATTATAGTGGTCTATATATGAAATGCTGAGAGCTCATAAGTGCTTAGGTCATCTTGAAGAAAATACATGCTTTGCAGGAAGAATGAGGGATGGAGGAGATGTTGGTCAAAGGTCACAAAATATCAGTTAGAAGGACGAATATATTCAAGAAATCTATTGTACAACTTTGTGACTGTAGTTAAAAAATGTATTATATACTTGAAAATTGTATATTTTAAGTGTTCTCACCACAAATAAATGATAAGTATGTGAGATAATGCATATGTTAATTAGCTTTATTTAGCAATGCCAGAATGTATATATATTTGTAAACATCATGCCCTATGCTATAAATAGATACAATTTTAGATGTCAATTAAAACAAAAAATACGTAAGAATGAGGCAATATCTGCATGGGAATTTCTGGGATGAAAAGTATGTTAAAGGACCCATCTCACAAAATGAAGTCATTTTGTCAAAAAATTGAACGTGGGAGAAAAGAATGAACAAAGGATTTGATGTTTTGTACTGGGGAAAAGAATATGGTTGTACCTATTCATAGGGAAAATGGTAGTAGAGCTATCTTGGTTAAAAAAAATAAGTGCCCTGGCGCGGTGGCTCATGGCTGTAATCCCAGCACTTTGGTAGTCCGAGGCGCGTGTATCACGAGGTCTGGAGTTCAAGACCAGCCTGGCCAACATGGTGAAACCCCGTCTCTACTAAAAAAAAACCCAAAAACTAGCTGGGCTTGGTGGTGGGCACCTGTAATCCCTGCTACTCAGGAGGCTGAGGCAGAGAATTGCTTGAACCTGGGAGGCGGAGGTTGCAGTAAGCCGAGATGGCGCCATTGCACTCCAGCCTTGGTGACAGAGCGGGACTCTATCTCAGAAAAAGAAAAAGAAAAAAAGAAAAAGAAAAAGAAAAAGAAAAAGGAAAGAAAGAAAGCAATACTTCTATCATTGGCTCTGCAAGATGTGTTAGGCTGTTATCCAGACATAAAACAAGGAAGGGGAGTGGCTATTGGACAAAAGAAGAGAAGATGTTGGTGTGAAGTATATATGGAAATCATTACTCAAGACAATTAGAATGGCTAAGAATGCTTTGACAGCATACTTGGAAAGAGAAGGACAGTGCCAGACAAAGATCAGAAAACCAGACTCCTAAATTAAAGAAGTAAAGAGAAAGTTGACCATGAATCAGTACAATGATAGATTGATGGATTTGAAATAGGCCTTTGAAAGAAAACATCAGATGTTTACTATCAAATTGTGCAACTGTTTAGGATAGAACTTTTCACTGTGCTAAATTAGATCAGCGCATAATTTTCAGTTAATTTTTGACTGATGGAAATATCACTTTCATGTGGTCTGCTGTATCTGACTTCTCCTCATGTTTGGATTTCTGCTACTGAAAGTGCACTCCAGGGACGAGAGCTATAACCAAGTGCCAAGCCCCATTCCAATAATAAAATTAACCATTACGGCTCTTTAGGAATCTCCAAGATAGTCTTCAATTTTAAATTATCTCCTTTCCCTTCTATACCCCTATGCATGGTGAGGCCAGTATTTATGCCTGGCTTTCCCAGATAATTACTGGGTGGCTGCCAGTGCTAGTTGAGACAATGGTTTAGAAAAAGCCTCTTATTGATTTCAGAAAGTCTACACATACCACAGGAGAAATATTACTTGCTGTGGCCCTTACCTCCAGGACTTCATGGACCAATTGGCTACAGATTTAAAAACTTTGGGGAGACAGACTTAATGCTGATCCAATTTTCTTTGAGAGGGAAAGTCCGAGTCCAAATATCTGTTGTATCTGTTGTCGTGGTTACCTCCTTTTTTTGTGCCCTTCTCCAAAGTCAGTCTCCCTCCATTGTATTGTCCCTAGTTATGATGAAAGTTTCTCTACAGGTTAAAAATTACCACTCAATCTACAGCCTTTGGGACATAGAGGAAACTTCCGTGGCTTGTTAAATCACTATATTTCGGTATTTCACACAGTATATGCTGCTGATATTTAATCAGAAGAAACAACTTTTTTCTGAAACTAAATTGTTACTAAGGAAATTACAACTATTGGACAAGAACAAAACATAGTCTAAAGTTTGGAAAAAGTGCTAAGGGAAAATGGGGTAAACTTTGATGCAGTCACGAGGCCCTTTATACTCTTTTTGATTAAAATTTGCCTGCTAAACCACTTTCTGGAAATAAAATTTAATTCCTCAATGCCACTCACACTCCCCAGGGTCAGGGCATTCAATAATAAATGGGATCTGGATAAAATGCATTCTTCAAATATAATTATTACTTTAAATATCATATAATGATAATGATTATCTCGTCTTTAAAAGAGTCTTTTACTTTAAGAGATTCATACCAAAATATTTATAGATTAAATAATATGTCTTGTATTTGCTTCAAAATAATGCTTGTGTGAGTAGGAGGGAATACGTGGAAGTATAGCAAAAAGATTGAGTGGGAGATAATAATGTTTGAATCTGGGTGATGGCTACTTGGGTGTGTATTATACCACTCACTCTACTTTTGAATATGTTTGAAATTTTCCATCATAAAAAGCTCAAAAATAATATAATGGTCACCCTTAGAGTCAGTCAGTTCTCTGAACGTTATTACTTTCCTGAAAGGCAAATCACTCAGAACTACGTGGCAACTGTACATTATACTCACTACTCACTTCTGGTCCCCTAGCTCTTCATTTAGCAAGCAGTGTTGGCAAAAAGTTTTAACTTTCCAAGTAAAAGCTTCAGGGAATTCAGTTTGACAGGATGAGTGTAGAAGAATTTATACGAAACTTGTATATGTTTCTGCAGAAGCCCTTCCTGCTGGATCAAGGGACCTATATATTCATATGGCAGAAACAAGGTGGGGCTCTAAAAAGAGCAGAGAGATTATGGACAGAACTTGGTTTTATTAGTCTCTATGAGCCCTGGAGTCAAAATATATGTCAAAAGATGTTTATAAGATTTACTCAATTAGAATTCTCTTGAAAATTCTATTAGGTACATTTTCAGTACCCTCTTTTTTGGCAAAATATCAGAGTTTCTGAGTTCAAGTACAATTTCACCCAGAAAAACAATAGTACTCCCAAATGTACTGATTGTTTTAGAGTTGGTCTTTGTTACATCACTGTTCACAGATATGTTATGCCAATTTTTCAACCAGCTCAGCAGCTACAAGATTAAATAATAAGGTAGAGACCATTATGGTAAGTATAGGTATAATTTTAGTTATAGATGGAGAGATGGATACTGTTCATAAGTTGTTCAACTATTTATGGGAATTTTGGCATGATGTTATATATTCAGGCTGTGCTGGGTCAAATCTCAAGTCTTGACATTCTCTCTTACAGCATAGCCTTGGGCAAGTTATGAAACCTTTCTGCATCTAGTTTTTCCCTAAGGTCTTTCATTGTGTGTAAATTAACTAAATTTATGTTCATAAAGGATCCAGAACAGAATTAGTTCTTGTGCTTATGAAGCTGATAGTAATAAATATGCTGTTAGACTTCAATCCTAGAATGTTAGAGCTTGAAGAAAAGACTATGATTGTGTAGTCTAATTCTCTTATTTTATAGTTGAAAAAGCTTGAAAAAAAATGCCAATGTCCAGGTTCCACCACCAGAGAATTGGGCCTGGGGTAGGGTCCCCAGGCAAATCTAATGTTCTCAAAGGGAAGAAAACCATGACTTACAAGTTACAGGAAACTGTCCTACTGGAGGCTTTTCAGCTTCACTCTAGTATCTGGCATCTGGATAGGTCATTCTATGTGGGCTCTCAGCCCTTCTCCCAACATGTCTGTGCATCTGCTCCTTCTATGTTACAGCAGAATAATACAAACATATAATTAGTATGTTCATACCTAATATTTATAACTGTGAAAACCTCTGATTTTTCTTTCCCAGCTTAAAAATACTGGTGTGTTTTAACATGCCACTTGTGAAAAGGCCAGCATTGCAGGGGTAGAGGTGAAAGCAATTTGCGTAACTTCTGGAGCTTAGAAAGGAGCCCGGACCAATCCAGTAATAGTGCTTTGGACAGTAACAATTTTCTGCCATCTAGTGGATAATTCGAAGAATAAACCATACCTTTCCTTTTTAAAAAAAAAAAAAAAAAATCAGCATATTCACAAAACTATGACTTCTAAGCATCCTGCCACTTTTTTTTGTTGTTAGTAAAACAACTACTTTTCCACAAACAGTTCCTGGAATTTATCCTTTCATTGATTTTATTGATTGATTCTTTTAATGTAAAAAGATATTATGCCTCCTTTTAAAATGTTGCTAAAATGGTGGGGCACAGTGGCTCAAGCCTGTAATTCCAGCATTTTGGGAGGCCAAGGAGGATGGGTTGCTTGAGCCCAGGAGTTGGAGACAAGATTGGTCAACATGGTGAAACCCCATCTCTACAAAAAACACAAAAATTAGCCAGCCATGGTGGCATGCACCTGTGGTCCTGGCTACTCAGGAGGCTGAGGTGGGAGGATCGCTTGAACCCGGGAGGCAGAGGTTGCAGTGAGCTGAGATAGCACCACTTCACTCCAGCCTGGGTGACGGAGCCAGATCCTGTCTCAAAAAAAAAAAAAAAAAAAAAAAAGTTGCTAAAAAATGTGGACACACAAAATATAAATTCAGCATGCTCCATTTCTAAATGTTTGCCTACTTAAAGGCCTGTAATACAGATCAATGTGCTTATATTTGGCTGTTTCTAAAGTTTCTCCTTTCTAATTTTGGAGGTCGTAATGTCCAAGGTTAAGAGCCTGGGCCCTAAAGCCAAAGCTCTTACTTAAAACTCTGGCCTTCTTGTAATAACTGTGGTATCTTGGAGAACTTAACTTCTTTGTGCTCCAGTTTTCCTATCCGGTAATGATAGTATCTACTGCATAAGGCTACTGGAAGGATGAAATTCATGAGTTCCTTGGTGTTCAGTGTTATTAATGCTTTTATCATGATTGTTTACATGTGTATCAATGTTTACCAGTTTTGAGGAAGAAATTCAGAAGTGACTTGTCCTGTGACTCAATTCAATTTTAAAACTCAACATTTATTTAAGTTTATTTTATACTCAACATTATGGGAAATACAAAGCTGAATGAGACAGTGCCCTATTTTTGAATCAATAGTTTCAGATGACTATAGGATAATTAACTATATAATTCAAAGCAAATATAATGAATATGAGACAAGAATTGTCATAAACAAAATACATATGAGGGGAGTGAATATTTCCCCTTGGAAAGGTTGACTTATGAGTGATAAATGGCTAAATTTTAATAGGGAATTAATTGCATGAATGGCAATGATAGGGAGGGCTACCCAGGTAGGAGACTATTTTGAGCAAAAGAACAAAGTTGAAGAAAATGCAGTATTTATTTTGGGAGCAATAAATAATAAGATATGGCTAAAGCAGAATGTTTCTTAATTCTTTCACCCAACACTTATTTCAGCACCTTCTCTGTACTAGGTTTTGTTCTAGGCAATGAATATTTGATGGTGAATAGAGCAGACAAAGATTCCATCCTCAAAGGTACCTATTCTAGTGGGGAAAAATACTGATAGAGTAGCCTAGGAAGAACGATGAGGCCAGATTTTGGAGGGGACCTAATGGAGAGCCAGTAAAGGCTGCTGAGCAAGATGAAGCAATAATCAGATGCTAATTAAGAAGTATTGATCTGGTGGAGGAAAGGTGTAGGACAGATAAAAGGATGAGACCATGGAGACACAAAAGCATATTTTGATAGGAGATAATTTAAAGCATCTAGATGAGAACTAATGAAGCTTGAACCATGGAAGTGAAAAGGAGAAAACAGTCTTAACAGACATTTAACAAGTGAAACAGGACCTGGGACCAGCAGGAAGTGGGTATGTGGGAAAGGGGAAATGGTAACACTAGGCTTTCTGCAGAAAGTGGAGGCACCAGGTGTTATTAGCGTCACGGATATCATAGACTCTGGAATCAGATCTACACGTATTGTAATGACTGGAGCCAATTATTTTCCCTCTTTTAACCTCAAATTCCTCATCGGTGCAATGAGAATAATTTAAAATACAAGTTTATTAGATTATTGTAGAAAATGAAGGCAAGTGCATGTCACATTCCTAGGGACACGGTGAGTGCTGGAGGTTCTTACTGGGGGAGGTAAAGAAAGCTAAGACAAAGCCACCTATACCTGCCTGCATTTGCTTCAGATGTATTTGAAGGGGAGATTGTTGTCACTTTAAGGTAACAATTATTCACAAAGAAGATAACTAGTTGAAGATTTTCAACAATTATTGTACATTATGATTACAAACTAAAGGTCCTTAATATTTCTTTTGAGAATCAAAGTAGTTGTGGGTTTTGATATTACTCTCCTCACAAACTGACAAAAGCCTCATATTGGCAGCTAGAAACATATTCCTTATGAGAGATAATAGAAGATTTTATGAAAAACCCAAGAATGAGAATTAAAGTTTCAATACCCAGAGTGTTTTTATTTCTCACAGTTTTAATATCTGTCTCTGAACATTTTCTAGCTGTGGACTTGTATTTCTGTTCTTAGAAGCTATATATTGAGTTTAATATTGGGGCATAAGGCAAGAAAAATGTGGGTGTTAGTTAAGGACCAGGTAAATGGATAAAGAAATGCCTAGATGTTTATTTTCTAGAATTCCATCCAAAGTAATTATGTTAATATCCTAAACTTATATCCACTAGGAATTAGTGCACATTAAGAAAAGGAGAACACTGGAACAGGAGAGGTGAAAGTGTCAAAAAAAAAAAGAAAAAAGAAAAAATGCTTAATAAGGAAGAACAAGAGAAATGAAATGCTGTACCATGGGAGGATTGAGGCAGCCTATAAATGCTGTTCTGGTATGATAAAATAATTTAATATGTCCACAGCTACACATACTCAGCATAGGTTAAAGTAAAATTGGCTGCCTTTTTGAGAAACACAGAGAATGCATTTTGCAATTTTTTTTTTTTTTTTTTAAATTTATTTATTATTATTATACTGTAAGTTGTAGGGTACATGTGCATAACGTGCAGGTTTGTTACATATGTATACTTGTGCCTTGTTGGTGTGCTGCACCCATCAACTCGTCATTTACATCAGGTATAACTCCCAATGCAATCCCTCCCCCCGCCCCCCTCCCCATGATAGGCCCCGGTGTGTGATGTTCCCCTTCCCGAGTCCAAGTGATCTCATTGTTCAGTTCCCACCTATGAGTGAGAACATGCGGTGTTTGGTTTTCTGTTCTTGTGATAGTTTGCTAAGAATGATGGATTCCAGCTGCATCCATGTCCCTACAAAGGACACAAACTCATCCTTTTTTATGGCTGCATAGTATTCCATGGTGTATATATGCCACATTTTCTTAATCCAATCTGTCACTGATGGACATTTGGGTTGATTCCAAGTCTTTGCTATTGTGAATAGTGCTGCAATAAACATACGTGTGCATGTGTCTTTATAGCAGCATAATTTATAATCCTTTGGGTATATACCCAGTAATGGGATGGCTGGGTCATATGGTACATCTAGTTCTAGATCCTTGAGGAATCGCCATACTGTTTTCCATAATGGTTGAACTAGTTTACAATCCCACCAACAGTGTAAAAGTGTTCCTAATTCTCCACATCCTCTCCAGCACCTGTTGTTTCCTGACTTTTGAATGATCGCCATTCTAACTGGTGTGAGATGGTATCTCATTGCGGTTTTGATTTGCATTTCTCTGATGGCCAGTGATGATGAGCATTTTTTCATGTGTTTGTTGGCTGTATGAATGTCTTCTTTTGAGAAATGTCTATTCATATCCTTTGCCCACTTTTTGATGGGGTTGTTTGTTTTTTTCTTGTAAATTTGTTGGAGTTCTTTGTAGGTTCTGGATATTAGCCCTTTGTCAGATGAGTAGATTGCAAAAATTTTCTCCCATTCTGTAGGTTGCCTGTTCACTCTGATGGTAGTTTCTTTTGCTGTGCAGAAGCTCTTTAGTTTAATGAGATCCCATTTGTCAATTTTGGCTTTTGCTGCCGTTGCTTTTGGTGTTTTAGACATGAAGTCTTTGCCCATGCCTATGTCCTGAATGGTACTACCTAGATTTTCCTCTAGGATTTTTATGGTATTAGGTCTAACATTTAAGTCTCTAATCCATCTTGAATTAATTTTCGTATAAGGAGTAAGGAAAGGATCCAGTTTCAGCTTTCTACTTATGGCTAGCCAATTTTCCCAGCACCATTTATTAAATAGGGAATCCTTTCCCCATTTCTTGTTTTTCTCAGGTTTGTCAAAGATCAGATGGCTGTAGATGTGTGGTATTATTTCTGAGGACTCTGTTCTGTTCCATTGGTCTATATCTCTGTTTTGGTACCAGTACCATGCTGTTTTGGTTACTGTAGCCTTGTAGTATAGTTTGAAGTCAGGTAGCGTGATGCCTCCAGCTTTGTTCTTTTGACTTAGGATTGTCTTGGAGATGCGGGCTCTTTTTTGGTTCCATATGAACTTTAAAGCAGTTTTTTCCAATTCTGTGAAGAAACTCATTGGTAGCTTGATGGGGATGGCATTGAATCTATAAATTACCTTGGGCAGTATGGCCATTTTCACGATATTGATTCTTCCTATCCATGAGCATGGTATGTTCTTCCATTTGTTTGTGTCCTCTTTTATTTCACTGAGCAGTGGTTTGTAGTTCTCCTTGAAGAGGTCCTTTACATCCCTTGTAAGTTGGATTCCTAGGTATTTGATTCTCTTTGAAGCAATTGTGAATGGAAGTTCATTCATGATTTGGCTCTCTGTTTGTCTGTTACTGGTGTATAAGAATGCTTGTGATTTTTGCACATTAATTTTGTATCCTGAGACTTTGCTGAAGTTGCTTATCAGCTTAAGGAGATTTTGGGCTGAGACAATGGGGTTTTCTAAATATACAATCATGTCATCTGCAAAGAGGGACAATTTGACTTCTTCTTTTCCTAACTGAATACGCTTGATTTCTTTCTCTTGCCTGATTGCCCTAGCCAGAACTTCCAACACTATGTTGAATAGGAGTGGTGAGAGAGGGCATCCCTGTCTTGTGCCAGTTTTCAAAGGGAATTTTTCCAGTTTTTGCCCATTCAGTATGATATTGGCTGTGGGTTTGTCATAAATAGCTCTTATGATTTTGAGGTACGTTCCATCAATACCGAATTTATTGAGCGTTTTTAGCATGAAGGGCTGTTGAATTTTGTCAAAAGCCTTTTCTGCATCTATTGAAATAATCATGTGGTTCTTGTCTTTGGTTCTGTTTATATGCTGGATTATGTTTATTGATTTGCGAATGTTGAACCAGCCTTGCATCCCAGGGATGAAGCCCACTTGATCATGGTGGATAAGCTTTTTGATGTGTTGCTGAATCCGGTTTGCCAGTATTTTATTGAGGATTTTTGCATCGATGTTCATCAGGGATATTGGTCTAAAATTCTCTTTTTTTGTTGTATCTCTGCCAGGCTTTGGTATCAGGATGATGTTGGCCTCATAAAATGAGTTAGGGAGGATTCCCTCTTTTTCTATTGATTGGAATAGTTTCAGAAGGAATGGTACCAACTCCTCCTTGTACCTCTGGTAGAATTCAGCTGTGAATCCATCTGGTCCTGGACTTTTTTTGGTTGGTAGGCTATTAATTGTTGCCTCAATTTCAGAGCCTGCTATTGGTCTATTCAGGGATTCAACTTCTTCCTGGTTTAGTCTTGGAAGAGTGTAAGTGTCCAGGAAATTATCCATTTCTTCTAGATTTTCCAGTTTATTTGCGTAGAGGTGTTTATAGTATTCTCTGATGGTAGTTTGTATTTCTGTGGGGTCGGTGGTGATATCCCCTTTTTCATTTTTAATTGCGTCGATTTGATTCTTCTCTCTTTTCTTCTTTATTAGTCTTGCTAGTGGTCTGTGAATTTTGTTGATCTTTTCAAAAAACCAACTCCTGGATTCATTGATTTTTTGGAGGGTTTTTTGTGTCTCTATCTCCTTCAGTTCTGCTCTGATCTTAGTTATTTCTAGCCTTCTGCTAGCTTTCGAATGTGTTTGCTCTTGCTTCTCTAGTTCTTTTAATTGCGATGTTAGAGTGTCAATTTTAGATCTTTCCTGCTTTCTCTTGTGGGCATTTAGTGCTATAAATTTCCCTCTACACACTGCTTTAAATGTGTCCCAGAGATTCTGGTATGTTGTATCTTTGTTCTCATTGGTTTCAAAGAACATCTTTATTTCTGCCTTCATTTCGTTATGTACCCAGTAGTCATTCAGGAGCAGGCTGTTCAGTTTCCATGTAGTTGAGCGGTTTTGATTGAGTTTCTTAGTCCTGAGTTCTAGTTTGATTGCACTGTGGTCTGAGAGACAGTTTGTTATAATTTCTGTTCTTGTACATTTGCTGAGGAGTGCTTTACTTCCAATTACGTGGTCAATTTTGGAATAAGTACGATGTGGTGCTGAGAAGAATGTATATTCTGTAGATTTGGGGTGGAGAGTTCTATAGATGTCTATTAGGTCTGCTTGCTGCAGAGATGAGTTCAATTCCTGGATATCCTTGTTAACTTTCTGTCTCGTTGATCTGTCTAATGTTGACAATAGAGTGTTGAAGTCTCCCATTATTATTGTATGGGAGTCTAAGTCTCTTTGTAAGTCTCTAAGGACTTGCTTGATGAATCTGGGTGCTCCTGTATTGGGTGCATATATATTTAGGATAGTTAGCTCTTCCTGTTGAATTGATCCCTTTACCATTATGTAATGGCCTTCTTTGTCTCTTTTGATCTTTGATGGTTTAAAGTCTGTTTTATCAGAGACTAGTATTGCAACCCCCGCTTTTTTTTGTTCTCCATTTGCTTGGTAAATCTTCCTCCATCCCTTTATTTTGAGCCTATGTATGTCTCTGCGTGTGAGATGGGTCTCCTGAATACAGCAGACTGATGGGTCTTGACTCTTTATCCAGTTTGCCAGTCTGTGTCTCTTAATTGGAGCATTTAGTCCATTTACATTTAAGGTTAAGATTGTTATGTGTGAACTTGATCCTGCCATTATGATATTAACTGGTTATTTTGCTCATTAGTTGATGCAGTTTCTTCCTAGCCTCGATGGTCTTTACATTTTGGCATGTTTTTGAGATGGCTGGTACCGGTTGTTCCTTTCCATGTTGAGTGCTTCCTTCAGGGTCTCTTGTAAGGCAGGCCTAGTGGTGACAAAATCTCTAAGCATTTGCTTATCTGTAAAGGATTTTATTTCTCCTTCACTTATGAAACTTAGTTTGGCTGGATATGAAATTCTGGGTTTAAAATTCTTTTCTTTAAGAATGTTGAATATTGGCCCCCACTCTCTTCTGGCTTGTAGAGTTTCTGCCGAGAGATCTGCTGTGAGTCTGATGGGCTTCCCTTTGTGGGTAACCCGACCTTTCTCTCTGGCTGCCCTTAAGATTTTTTCCTTCATTTCAACTTTGGTGAATCTGGCAATTATGTGCCTTGGAGTTGCTCTTCTCGAGGAGTATCTTTGTGGCGTTCTCTGTATTTCCTGGATTTGAATGTTGGCCTGCCCTACTAGGTTGGGGAAGTTCTCCTGGATGATATCCTGAAGAGTGTTTTCCAACTTGGTTCCATTTTCCCCCTCACTTTCAGGCACCCCAATCAGACGTAGATTTGGTCTTTTTACATAATCCCATACTTCTTGCAGGCTTTGTTCATTTCTTTTTCTTCTTTTTTCTTTTGGTTTCTCTTCTCGCTTCATTTCATTCATTTGATCCTCAATTGCTGATACTCTTTCTTCCAGTTGATCGAGTCGGTTACTGAAGCTTGTGCATTTGTCACGTATTTCTCGTGTCATGGTTTTCATCTCTTTCATTTCGTTTATGACCTTCTCTGCATTAATTAGTCTAGCCGTCAATTCTTCCACTTTTTTTTCAAGATTTTTAGTTTCTTTGCGCTGGGTACGTAATTCCTCCTTTAGCTCTGAGAAATTTGATGGACTGAAGCCTTCTTCTCTCATCTCGTCAAAGTCATTCTCCGTCCAGCTTTGATCCGTTGCTGGCGATGAGCTGCGCTCCTTTGCCGGGGGAGATGCGCTCTTGGTTTTTGAATTTCCAGCTTTTCTGCCCTGCTTTTTCCCCATCTTTGTGGTTTTATCTGCCTCTGGTCTTTGATGATGGTGATGTACTGATGGGGTTTTGGTGTAGGTGTCCTTCCTGTTTGATAGTTTTCCTTCTAACAGTCAGGACCCTCAGCTGTAGGTCTGTTGGAGATTGCTTGAGGTCCACTCCAGACCCTGTTTGCCTGGGTAACAGCAGCAGAGGCTGCAGAAGATAGAATATTTCTGAACAGCAAGTGTACCTGTCTGATTCTTGCTTTGGAAGCTTCCTCTCAGGGGTGTACTCCACCCTGTGAGGTGTGGGGTGTCAGACTGCCCCTAGTGGGGGATGTCTCCCAGTTAGGCTACTCAGGGGTCAGGGACCCGCTTGAGCAGGGAGTCTGTCCCTTCTCAGATCTCAACCTCCGTGTTGGGAGATCCACTGCTCTCTTCAAAGCTGTCAGACAGAGTCGTTTGCGTCTGCAGAGGTGTCTGCTGCTTTGTTATTGTTTTCTGTGCCCTGCCCCCAGAGGTGGAGTCTACAGAGACAGGCAGGTTTCCTTGAGCTGCTGTGAGCTCCACCCAGTTCGAGCTTCCCAGCAGCTTTGTTTACCTACTTAAGCCTCAGCAATGGCGGGCGCCCCTCCCCCAGCCTCGCTGCTGCCTTGCCGGTAGATCACAGACTGCTGTAATAGCAATGAGGGAGGCTCCGTGGGTGTGGGACCCTCCCGGCCAGGTGTGGGATATGATCTCCTGGTGTGCCTGTTTGCTCAAAGCGCAGTATTGGGGTGGGAGTTACCCGATTCTCCAGGTGTTGTGTGTCTCAGTTCCCCTGGCTAGGAAAAGGGATTCCCTTCCCCCTTGCGCTTCTCAGGTGAGGCAATGCCTCGCCCTGCTTCAGCTCTCGCTGGTCGGGCTGCAGCAGCTGACCAGTACCGATCGTCCGGCACTCCCCAGTGAGATGAACCCAGTACCTCAGTTGAAAATGCCGAAATCACCGGTCTTCTGTGTCGCTGGCGCTGGGAGTTGAAGACTGGAGCTGCTCCTATTCGGCCATCTTGCTCCGCCCCCGCATTTTGCAATTTAAGCAAAGTAAGTACAACTGCATTTCTAGCTGTCTGTACGCAAATGACACAAAACTTGGACAGATTGACTCCAAATTTGGCAGACATATTTAGGATGGTCTGGCTTAACAAAAAGCTATGCAATGCCTAAAACATCTACTGTGAGGGCCCTAGAGGAAACTTCAAATACAGGCAGTTATTTTCCAAAGCACCTGAAAATTAAGTGTCTCCAGATACCCTGTGTCTGTTGGTTGAGAAAGGCATATTCTATAGATTAATAGTATATGGACAGAGGAAACAGTGGTATCAAAATAAAAACTTCAATGAAGATACTTGAAACTACAGGCATTAATTTGCCATCCAGCTGCTTCTTCCATGGGCAACTCTATACAACATGATTGAGGCCAATAGCAAAAGGGATTTACATATTAATGATGACTGTTGATAACTGACACTGGGAGAATATTATAGCAATAATATTTTCACAACTAGAATTTAATTCAGAAAGTATTTATTGGCTGTCTACCAAGTGCCAGACACTTCACTAAGCACAGAGTTTATCAAAGATGAATAAACACATGATCTAGGGTGGAGTGGGGGTGAGAAGGAAGGTGAAGATAATTGACACTTTAATAACTTTATAATATGTTGAATATGTTCCAGGTAGATGTAAAGCAGTTTGCATATATTTCATTTCATATTCACATCAAACTTTTTGAGGTTTATACTGGAAAATTGAGAAACCAAAGTTGAGAGTTCGGTAACTTAACCAATGCCATATAATAAGCTAGTGACAGAGCTGGGATCTGAACCCAGCTTTTCTGACTCCAAAAACCATCTTTTTTAACCAGGTTGCCTATCACTCCTAACTGCAATATAAACCAAGTTGTTTAAATTTCTCACAGAATTATAAAAAATAAGTTGCAGGAAATGATTAAATTTTGCTAAGGGATATTAGTAAAGATTTCACATAAGAGGCAACTTTGATCTGGGCTTTAGAGGTTGATTAAAATTTTGACAGGCAGGCGAGAGAGGAAGAGAATCCTAAGCAGAGGAAACAGCATGGGCAGGAGCACATAAAAATTAAAGTGAATGGTATTTTGGGGAAACAAAATAAGTCTGCAAGGGAAAATGAAAAAATTGTGGCTTTTCTTACAGGACTCAGATGTAAGGAATTGGTGAGAGGGAAAAGCCAAGATTAAAAAATACCCAGCTTTATTGAGCTATAGTTTACATATCATACAATTCACTCATTTCAAGTCTATAATTCAATGATTTTTAGTAATTTTATCAAGGGGTACAATCATTACGATAAATTAGTTTTAGAATATTTTCATTCTCTCCAAAAAGTTTCCTCATGAGCATTTGCAGTTAATTACCATTCATGCCCCTAACCCCAGGAAACCACTAATCGACTTTGTCTCTGTAAATTTGCCTGTTCTGAGCATCTTGTATACAAGGAATCATATAGTATGTGGCCTTTTTGTCTGACTCCTTTCACTTAGCACAATATTTCCAAAGTTCATTCATGTTGTAGCATGCATCAATACTTCATTCCTTTTTATGGTAGAATAATAATATATGATATGGCTGTATCATACTTCCTTCATCTCTTTATCAGTTGAATACTTGGGTTTTTTCAAGTTTGGGCTGTTATGAATAATGCTGCTGTGAACATTTGTGTGGACATATATTTTCATTTCTCTTGGGTAGATATGGGTGAAATTTCTGGGCTTTATGGTAGTTTTATGTTTAGCTTTTTGAGAAACTATCAAACTGTTTTCCAAAGTAGCTGGATCATTTCCTAACATTTTCATTACTACCAGCAATATATGAAAGTTCCTGTTCCTCTACATCCTTAACAATACTTGTTACTGTCTGTCTTACTTATTATAGCCATTCTAGTCTGCGTGAAATGGTATCTCATTGCGATTTTAATTTGCATTTCCCTAATGACTACTTTTCATGTGCCCAAGACTTGAATTCAAAAAGCTCTATTTGGATGATGCATTAACTAAGATGAGGAACAGAGGACAATAAGTAGAATTTGGAGGAAGGATAATAAAGTATTTTTAGGTGTCTGCATGACATTGGTTTGAGATGTCCAAAAGGCAATGAGAAACTTGGGTCTGGAACTCAGAAGAGAATTCAAGGCAGAAGATGTATATTTGGAACTCAGCTATCCAGAGAAAGCAATTGAAATCATGGAATTAGATAAATTCAAATTCACCAATAGAGAAAATATAGAGCAAAGAGGTCAAGAATATTTAGGAATATTTGTTTTTAAGAAATTGATAGAAGATGGTGTGCCAGTGAAAGAGGCAAAGATTTGGGAGACATAGGAGAGAATGGTGTCATGGATGCCACTGGCAGAAAGATTTTGAAGAAGCTTGAGGAAGCCAGCAATAGCAAGTGCCTATCTCATAGCAGACAGAAAGTTGAAGAAGCAATCATTGACTTTTGTGGCTACATATTAGTTGGTGGTGTCTAAGAGAGTAATTTCCATGGAGGGGAGAAGACTAACTGTAGTCCTTAAGCCCAAAATTTTATCAAACTTTTCCTTTTTTGTTCATATATTTTGCCTCTTGTAACTATCTTGTAGTTTTGGAAAGTTTTTATTACATAGGGAAAACGAAAGTTTTAAAAATTTAATTTTTTATTTTATTTCAGAAATGTCAAAATTTTTATCACCACACTCTTTTTCTCCATTTTTCTTCTATCCATACTCCTTCATTCATTTCCTGTTTGAGAGGTTCAGTTGAAGCTCTCAAATAAGCAGACTTATCAGTGATGCTACAGAGGCAAACAAGGGATACGATGTCATTTGTTAAAGAAGGAGTAAGCCTTAAGGATTCAGTGTGTGGAATTCCATAAATATAAAACTTTTTGTTTTTATGTGCAGCAGGAATAGCATTTAATGTCACTGTTTGAGTCATTGGATGAATGTCTGCTGAGCTCATTAACGTTCCTCATTTAGAGAACCGTTTACGGACATCCACTCCATAAGTTTGTTAACATTCGTGGGAAAATATTTGACCCAAATACTCTTTGCTCCTCGGTGACACAGATCATAATTCTATCACAGCGAGCTGTTCCCTTTCTCAACCACAGTGATATAAAATCCAGTCATTTCAAATACATGTAAACTCTGTTATTTCTTTTATAGACTCCAACTTTGAGTCTGAATCTCTTGTTTCTTTTCTCTCCTTTTTGATTTCCTCCATATTGAATAGAGTATTTGGTCTAAAGCTTATCAGCCAAAGAAATTTAGAATGGTTTTAATTATCATACAAAACTTCTCTAATTCTCTCTGGATGATACATTTTTGGTACCATCTAAGAAGCCACATGGATGACTTGAGTGGATGGACTCATTTCTAAATTCTTTTGAGATGGATGGTTCAAATGAAGACTTGATATCCTCTCTCCTTGATATCCTTTTTAAAATGTTGACATAACACAATACAGATTCAGTAAATTCTGAGAAGTCATAAGGCCATATCTATCCTGCTGATGTATTTTCCCAAGTCTTGACAGTTCTCCTTTACCTCTTCCTGAAAAGAGGACCTCAAAGTTCCCATACATTTTTTAATGGTGATCCCATTTCAGTCAGTCCTGCAATGTTTCTGGTAGGATAATGAAGATCTAAAGACTTAATACTCCTGGAAGAAGAGGTTTAGGATAAAAGTAATACCTAACAACTGTAATTTCTAGTGATATTCTGACTCTTTCATTGAAGAGACACTACTCCAAGACATAAGGTTTATATTGTGGGTCCCCATAAGATCTTTACTTTTCAAAACCATGTGATTTAAAAAGTGAACTAGAAACGTTTGATGAGGGTGTTCTTCCAAATATTCTTTGTGGAACAGGTTTGGACGTTAAAAGAATTCAGCATCCAAGATTAATTCTGGAGAGTAACTAACTGATACTAATAATATGGATTAAAGTTTCATGAAGATTTGTGTAACAGACATAAATTTTGCTTTAGATAGAATAAATAAGGGTTTAAAGCCACCAAGAGTTTTAGCAATTCCTTACATATAAAAATAAGAAATTAGCAACAGACTACCTGCATCAAAGTAGAAAAATTCAATTGAAGTGGGATTTTTTTTTCATAAAATATTTTCAGAATCACAGAAGTAATAGAGGTTTTTTTTGTTTTGTTTTGTTTTTTAGTTTAGAATATTTTAACATTTTATTACTGTCAGAGCATAGCCATAGATCTCCTAGTTTAACAGAAGAGAGATTTTGTTTGGGCCAGACAATTCTGTTTTATGCCTGAAATGGTATCTGAATATATAGTTACAACTTGAATGTTGTAAAAACAGATGGGTAATAGAAGGTAAAAGTCATCATGTTCCTTTATGTAATAGAAGTAGAAACAATACAGAATTTATTCCACACCTATTTTGTTTACTAAACAGTTAATGTAAAAAATAAATCTTTAAAAATAATATGAGTAATATAGACTATGTAAAATGTAAATTTATTCAGTATAAGAGACTTCTAAAAACCAATGTATAAAATTAGCAAAAACTGTATCATTATCATAATAAACATCTATCTATAGATGTATTACAGGCTATGTGCTTGATTAAATATATCTAGAACACACTGTAACAATCATTTTCTTTTTCTCTTGAGATAGAGTTTCGCTCTGTCGCCCAGGCTGGAGTGCAGTGGCGCGATCTCGGCTCACTGCAAGCTCCGCCTCCCGGGTTCACGCCATTCTCCTGCCTCAGCCTCCCCAGTAGCTGGGACTACAGGTGCCCGCCACCTCGCCCGGCTAGTTTTTTTGTATTTTTAGTAGAGACGGGGTTTCACCGTGTTTGCCAGGCTGGTCTAGATCTTCTGACCTCGTGATCCGCCCGCCTTGCCCTCCCAAAGTGCTGGGATTACAGGCTTGAGCCACCGCGCCCGGCCAAACAACCATTTTCTTATTTAAAAAACAATTAACAATATGCCAAGTAGATTAAAAATTTTTTTTCTTAAATTCAAAAATGGTATTGCTAACATCAAATGTGTTTTTGGATTGACTTTTCATTTGTGATATTAAATTTGGCAGTGATTTTTTTAACCATTTGTGATTAGTGTTATGCATTTTTCATAATGGTAGGCCAATATTTTACTCCAATGAACAATCTAGTGTTCCTTTTTTTTTAAGTTATAGCAACGATGTGAGCTTTGAAGCCTGAATTGTAACATAACCACATTTTACTTAACCAGTGGAGCTCGTTTGTCCCAATTTAACACTTATATAAAATGCCAAGTTAAAATTGAACCCTTGGGCATCCTAGTCATTATTATTGAAGCAGAAATATATTTTTGCTTCTTTTGTCATCTTTAATCCCCAACATGACAAAATAAAATATTTTGACTTGTTGACTTTGCCAACAAATATAACTCTTGGCCTTCAATGCCTTTTTCCTCTTTCTTTTCACTTTTGTAGCCATTAACCAAACTTATTACTGCAGTAAGAAAGTTAATCCTTGGAACCTTGCTTTCTTTGGTTCTATTCCACAAAGAATCAATAGCATAATTTCCCTCAAACACTGCAATAATTACTTTCTTCCTTTACTTAAGAACAGTTGGTAACTTTCTATGGCCTGTTATATACACTTTTTATCCTAAGAGTTAATATCTCCCTTCCTCTGACTCTTTCTCTTTTAGCAGTCTTATTTTCTCCTGCTCTTTGGCACAGTCTCTGCTACTTCCAAGCCATCTGGTTGTTATTGGCACATGGGATTTGCTTTTAACTTCTTTCCTGCCTATGCAGATGTCACCTTTGAATTACTGGGAACCCACTGTTTCCTGAGGCAGTCCATTTCATCTTTGGATAAGTCCATTAAGAGAGTTTTTCTCTTTGTCACATAAACTGTATAAATCAACTATATAATTTTTACATTTATCTTTGTGTGTATTACACAAAGACCTAACGAAGTCTTTTTTCTTAGTTGTTTTGTATATGTGTCCTGTGTCTACAGTGGTGCTTTGTTTAACCTGTAGGCAAGGATCTCTGCATCACGCACTTCTGCGTTTCCATACCCTGATCCATCCTCCTATCACTCCAGAACCACAACAGTGTAAGCTCTAACTTTTGGCATAGTATAGTACATGTTTAATGGATGTTTAATGTGTAGGATACCTTCTAAATGCAGAACTATTCATATGTAAAAGTACATATATTTATACTTATGAAAGGATAATAAAATCTTTAGGAAATGATTCTGTGAATTTTAATTGTAAGGCTAGAATACAAGTCTCATCATGTGCATACTCACCCCCCCCCCCACACACACACAGTAAAATACCTAAACATTTCCAATTATTTATGACTAAAAAAACATTACATGTTGTATACTTATCTATAATTGGTTAACAGAGAAGATGTTACATGTTATATATCTATCTAAACCTAAGTGGCTTAGTTTTCACTATGTGTAATGTACTATTATTTTCTGTATCATAGATTTAGTTTTACCTGTGAAATTTCATATAATGCAGAAAAAATATTGCTAGTTTTGCCTGTATTTTGCAATGAGAATATGAAAACGTATCTTGGCATTGTTAACCCCAAAATACATTTATAGTGTTCAAATAGTCTATCTAGCAGAACATTTATTAGTATCTCTAAATTGTTAACATCCCTGAATGTTCTTGCATTTTAAACTATTTCAAATATTGTTTCCATGACAATTTTAATTGAATCTCCTGTGATGCTATTTTGGTAATTGTGATCAGCAGTATCTTATAATTAGATTTTAATCAAAACCTTTAATGCTCTAATCTATAATCTGAGAGAAGACACTTATATATCTATGTGGGCTTCTTCTCCTGACCTCCCTCTACTCCACCCAAGAGATGCTATAACCAATGTGATAACTGATCATGGAGAGCAGAAGTTGCTCTCCATTTGTCCCAAGTAATGTGGAAAATATCCAGGGGCAGCAAGGTAGGGTCACGATCAGTTAAAGTCTGGTATAAAGATAAACCTGGTGCTGGACTTCCAACTAAGGCTGTTTACTTCCTGTGTGATCAATAAACACTGACTGACTTGTAGGACGGTTGCTTAGGGTTAGGAGTGCACCTCCTGGTTATGCAGCAGATTGAAGCTGGGGGCACGATTGACTTGGGGTAAGGTGGGTGGCACAGGTGTAGGGGAAGAGTGGGGAGGGCTCCCCTACAGTGCACATTATTGTGCTGCTTTGCAGGTTCGGAATTATCAGCAGTGAATTATTCTTTTTCAGTTTTTATTATTACTAGATTTCTTTAAAGCCCACTTTTATGTCTGCCCATTAACCATCTATGTAATTTTAGAAGGCAAAATGCATGAGGCACAGAGCTAATTATGCATTCTATTATGTCTTTAGATATCTGGATGAAAGTCATGTTCCAACACTCAATCCCTTCCCTAAAACTCATTTCCACAAGTGATGATTTAATGATCTATTTATTTTAAAGGTTTGCCTTTAGGGACAAAGATTATCCTGGTTAACTCCACTTGAAAGAATGACTGTTATTTCATGGAATCTGTAAGCGTTTAGAAAAATCACTGTGGACTTTGAAAACACATTTAATACAAAATGTGTTGAAATCCATGGTTTGGCTATCCCTAGGTAGAAATGATCCCCTTTATACCTATGCAGATTATGAAAGCCATAAAGTCTTCAATTCTCATATTCCATTGAGTAAACACGGAGCTAGCAAGCTGTGGAAACGTGTATGAGGACAAATTGTAGCTTTGTTTTTTAATTCTAAAGTCAGTATGTGTGAACAAAAAAAGAATGATTTTTAAATCATAACAATTCTTAAATGTGATAATTGCTGATGAATTTACTCTGATCACTTTTGTTCTTTTACCATTCATAGCTAATTTATCACATTACGTATAACCAGGAATGCAAACACTAGTCTCATGCATACCTCTCAGTTTGAGCTCTTAGTTTTTCTTTTACTCTTCAGGTGTGAAAAACCTCATTCTTCAGTAATTACATCCACAGCTCCTAGGTATATGTCATATATTTGATTATGAAGAGATATTTTCCTATGTTTCTAACAGCAGAGTGCAGTATTTTGCAAGGAGAGTTGTCTTTGTGATTTAGCATATATTCATTTCTGTTCTACTGTGCTTTTTGTGCCCTTAGAATACAGTTCGATCAAACTGTGTGCAAAAACTTTTCCATTCTAAACTACATTAATATTTTCTAAAACTTAAGTCAAAAATAAGACTGCAACTGAATTCTGGCTTTAGTGACAACAAAGGCAAAGTGGATTTTAGGTGGGAAAGGACTGTCTCCTAGATGTCACTGTCCATCCCGGAGCCACATTTTTGGCAGAAGATTTCCTTGTTTTGGGTCAGGAAGCCTTTACCCACCAAGGAGACAGAGCACTTCCCGCAGTTAAAGCATTCGCTATGCCACTGGCTGTCTTGAAAGCAGATAAACTTGGCACCTGTGAGACCTGTAAAGGAATTGGAGAAAAAGATTAATCTATCCTTTCAAGGAACAGCTTGAGCATTCTATCATATACTCCTCTAGGAAATGGAGATATAGCCGTGAGCAAGACAACATAGAGGCAAGTAACCCAAAAAAGAATGCTGCTTCCTGGGCCTGTGTCCACCTGGACCTATCCGCTGTAGGAAAGTTCCACCTATGCCACCCAACCAGATTCGCAGCCAAATTCTGCCATAATCTACAGAAGAAGGCAGAATGCTGATATGCAAGTCACGTATTTTTGGAAACAGATAAGGATTGTCTAAGCCAGATAAGAAAATACAGTGTAGCGTAGTGGAAAGAAGGTATAGGTTGTAAAGCCAGAGATATCTAAGTATGAATACATTTCCTCTTTTTCTCTATATGACTTTAAGTTTTCTTAGCTGCAAAATTAAGACAAAATGAAATAAATGTGCACTTTCTAGGCTGACGTCCGATGTTGTAACGACTTTTAGTTTTCTTTCCCCTCATTTTTCTGTGCTTAGTTGTACTTAGAATACATCCTGGGGTCATATGGTTTGGGACACTATTTCTAGAAAGCCCAAAATAGAGAATTTTGTCTAATCATTCAGCTATCCTAACGTGGTGGCCTTATTACCTCGCTCAGAGACAACTTCAGCTTTTGTTGAATCTGACCAATGAAGCCACGTTATCCAGTGATTGGTTTCTAAGGGCTTTGTCAGCCTCCTCCACTTTAACCTGGGCCTCCCTTGAGCCACACAGTTTGTTTTAAAAGTAGTAGAATTTGAATCGTCAGTGAAGGTCTGATCTCTCTCTCCCTAATGTGATGCCAGGGTATAGTTCAAGAAACTGATTTTGAGAAGTTCCATAAAGGGAGAAAATGTTTAGGGTTTGGGAAGAGGTTGAGATGCCCTAGGCTTGGGTCTTTATTTATTTCGTGTTTTCTCCCAGTAATCTTAGTGCTATTATTTGCTCATCATCCATGGAGTGAGGCTAAAAGAGTTATATAATTCATATGTAATTTCCAAATACTCCATTTGGAATGGTGATGTGAAAGGGTGAATAGCATTCTATTTCAGATACATTCTTCTTAAATAGGATAGTGAACTTTTGTTTCCATCGTAACAAACTTATTTGATGTCTTCATATATAATTTAGTAGTTCATAGAGAAATTTACATCAAATTCCTCTGCTTTCCTTGATTAAATTTATAGCTCGCTTATCTATGATGCTATCAACATTACTTCCTAATAAATGTAAATTAATTATGTACTACTTAATTCCCTTAATGCTATTCAAAACGTTAATAAGCTGACTGCAAGAGTAATGTTCTGTATATACATAAATTATGCTATTCATAAAACTATTACATGTCTAGCATTTTGATACTCATGAGTTTTTCTTAATTTTATTAGTAAGCCTTGTACAAGTGGCAAATATAAAAACAATTCTTCCAGATTTTATGAAGAAGAAAAACTAGAAGCATCTGACAACTTTAAGAAAGGGCTGAACCAACATGTGAGACGTTTGCAAACTGTTCCAAAAAGGATATGTTTATTCCCTTAAGTCATGAGGGTTATTTGCAGTAAGAAAGTCATCCCTGAAGCGGGTCTCTGGCACCTGTTTTATCTGGTTTCATAGGTTTCTGACAAGTCAGTGGAATAAGAGCTGGCATTTGTTGAGTGCTTGAATGTGTGCCAATCACTATTCTAAGTCTTTATGTGTGTTACCTTATACAGCCCTCACCTTACCTTCATGGGGATAGATATTAACATCAGTTCCACTTTGCAGACAAAAACTGAAAAATGAGAAGTTTAACCACTTGCCCCAGGTCACCCAGCTAGTAAGCAGCAGACCTACTATTTAAGCACAGGCCAGTTGTCTTTAGAGTCTCTGCTTTTAACCTCATGAAACTAAGTTTGAGTTTCTCTTTGGTAAAGAACATGGTCAAGAACATTAGCATCGCTCTCTGAAGAAACCACAACATTTGAAATTCCTTTTCCTTGAAATAAACAGAGATGGAAGAAAGCAAAGCTGCTCAATTGCTTGTTTTATAAATAAGGCAAATGAAGGCCCCCCACCCTGGAAGTGAGTTAGTCACCCATGGTGACACAGCAATAGGGGCAGGAGGACCAAGTCTTTTGCTCCTCAGTCCAGAGCACTTTTCATGCATGAAGCTGCTTCATTTATCCCTGATAATTTAAGGGGTTAATCCTATCTTAAAGGAGGAGAAAATATGGTAGCTATACCTGGAGTTTGTTCAAATGAAGCAGTTCAATGTGCTGGGTTTTTAAAATTATACTTGGTGATTTATAGGTAGATTTCTCAGAGCTTTTTAAAAAAATTAATGGATTAATTAATCTTAATTGACAAATACAAATTGTACATATATAATGTGTTGTTTTTGTATATGTATACATTGTGGAATGGCTAAATCAAGGCAATTAACATATCTATTACCTTATCATATACTTTTTTTGCGTGTGGTGAGAACATTTAAAATCTATTCTCTTAGCAATTTTCAAGTATATAATACATAGTTGTTAACTATAGTCACTATGTTGTACAATAGATCTCTTGAAATTATTTCCCCTGTTTAACTGAAATTTTGTATCCTTTGACCAAGAATACCTAGCTTCTTAAAGTGATATAATAATCAGATGAATGCCAATTTTCTGAAGACATGTGACAGTATCAGATTTCCAATGGTACATCAGTTCAAATAGCTCAATTTTAAAGAAGCGGTACTACAGGGTCTATAGATATTTAACAATTAGATCAAGAAATATTAAAGTGAGTTGTAAGTTTTTGCAGCATTTCAGTCTCTGGTGTCTCAATCAAAAAGTTTAGAAAAGAGATTAAAATAGTTATTAGACATTTCCTGTGGACTGATGAGTCTGAATAAAATATATAATATTGCATTTAGATTACTTTTGGGTCAGATTGTTTGCTCTTGATCATCCTCATATTTTTGTGCAGAACAACGTTGTTTTTCCATCTCAACTTTAAAAGCCTGGGCTCAGTGATCTGGAACAATCTATGAGAAAAATCACTTAGGCACATGAATCTGTGATATATCAGAATTGAAACTCAAGTTCAGGGCTTGTGTAGGCTTTTTGCAGATCAGTATTAGCCATCTGGATGCCCAGAGAATTTTGAAACCTATTTTGAGTTGTTAATTTCCTTATTTTCTCATTGAAGTTCTCCTTTTTTTCTGTCCCGATTCAAGAAAAGTATTGTTATAAAATAAAGGGACTGTGATTGCAGATTTTACTAGGGAGATTCTGGAGCTCCAGGTACTGTTGGATATCTGAAAGTCCCATTTTCTAACTAAAATCAGTGGAGATAGTGGCTTGTTCTCTTGGCTATAGGAATTGCCAAATTTGTAGAAGGCAGGAGAGCAGGGTGGTTAAAAGCATGGACCCGGCCGGGCGCGGTGGCTCAAGCCTGTAATCCCAGCACTTTGGGAGGCCGAGACGGGCGGATCACGAGGTCAGGAGATCAAGACCATCCTGGCTAACACGGTGAAACCCCGTCTCTACTAAAAAAATACAAAAAACTAGCCGGGCGAAGTGGCGGGCGCCTGTGGTCCCAGCTACTGGGGAGGCTGAGGCAGGAGAATGGCGTAAACCCGGGAGGCGGAGCTTGCAGTGAGCTGAGATCCGGCCA